>NC_139347.1:200234385-200256885 GCF_055883805.1 Amblyomma maculatum | reverse complement strand
GGTCTTGTTTGCATCAAGGTACCGATAAGAGAGAGAGAGAGAAAAACAACTTTTATTTAAAATTCCTGCAGAATCGGTTAGGCTCCCTCCAAGCAGGGAGGACAAGCTTTTACCGTGACGCGGCCACTACGTCAGTCTCGTGCGTTGTGCTCCTTGAGGTCTTGTTAACTCCCTCGCTACTTCCGCGGGTTCGAGAGGGCCGCCGCCCCCTTCTTGGGGGTGCTACCCCCCCTCTCCTCGGTTTCGCTCGGTCGCTGCCTCTCTAGAGCTGCCGAGACCTGCTGGACGGCCTTGAGTTGTGTCTCTTGATCACAGCTCCTCGTTGCAGCCTCTAGCTGCGGCGGGATCGTCGTCTTCTCTCTGGCTTCGTGCGGATTTACACTACAGTCCCAAAGGATGTGAGCCGCGGTGGCTCTCTCCTTCGCGCACAGTCTACACATGTCGCTCGCGTGCACACTCGGACACATGTGCTTAGCTAGCACCGGGGTGAGCAGGGACCCCGCCTGTAACTGTCTGTATAACACTGCCTCCTTCCGGGTAAGCCCCGGGTGAGGTGGCGGCATAGTCTGTCTGTTCAGTCTGTACCATTTCACTATTTCGTTGAAGGTGGTCATCTTGTCCTTGGCACTGCGCCGCGACCAAGACTCCGAGTCGGCCGTGCTTGCAGCCGCGCGGTTGGTTAGTCCTCGCGCGGCCGAGTTGGCCGTCTCGTTGTGGTTCACGTTTCCGCGTTCCGACACGTCACTGCCCATGTGGGCCGGAATCCACTTGATCACCACAGGACTTTTGCGTCCGATGTCTTCGGCCTTGCGCAGTATGCGCGCGGCCTCACTGCATACCCTTCCCTTGGCGTAGTTCTTCACTGCCGTTCTAGAGTCACACAACACTGTAGTGCATCCGGGGTCGGAAACGGCCAAGGCGATGGCCACCTCCTCCGCCCGGTGCGCTTCTCGAGTCCAGACGCTCACCGCGGTCTTCTTTGCACCCGTCGATGCCCCGACAACCACCGCCGCGTATGCGTTGGTGTTCCCTCGATACTCCGCCGCGTCCACGTAGGCGGCGCCTTCTTCTCTGGCGTGGAGGTTTACGAGAGCCCTGGCCCTCGCCAACCTCCGCTCCCTGTTGTGCTCGGGGTTCACGTTCTTCGGGATCGGGAAGACCCTGAGCTTTCGGTTGATGCTATCTGGTATAGGTACGCCTTTCTGCTGCTTGCCTTCCCTCGGTTCGAGGCCAAGGTCCCGCAGTATCTGTCTTCCGGTTCTCGTTTCAGAGAGACGCTCGAGTTGCGCCGTTCTCTGTGCTTCGGCTATTTCGTCCAGCGTGTTGTGGACTCCCAGTGCCATGAATTTTTCGGTGCTCGTGCCCCCGAGGAGACCGAGTGCCGCCTTATGCGCCTTGCGTATGGTGGCGTCTATCTTGTTACGTTCACTCGGCCTCCAGTTGTGGAAGGCGGCCACGTACGTTATGTGGCTAACTGCGAAGGATTGAACGAGCCTAGTCAGGATCTCCTCCTTCATCCCCGCTTTTCTGTTGGACACCCTCTTGATGAGTCTCATTGCCGCAGCCGCTTTGCCCGCGAGCTTGTTGACCGTTTCACCGTTGGCTCGATTTCGCTGGATGAGCAGCCCGAGTACTCGAATCTTCTCGACCTCCGGTAAGATTTTCGGGCCTAAAGGACAAGTCGCAGGATACAGAAACTACCTCGCAACAGCTGCAAAAGGATCTCGGCCCGTAAACGGGCAAATGCCCTTCGGGAAAATCTTTCCGGAGTAGAGCCAAATTTGTTCTCCGAGACTATTTATGGGACAGAAGCAGCATCGCTGTCACGTAGCTGTGCATTTTTCGGGCAAGTATAAGAAGCTACGAACAGCAAATTTGTGCAATAATTTGAGCTATTTCCTTTTCAAAGTGACCTGGATCTTGCGCACTGGCGCAATATTATTGCAGCCAAAACCAAAATAGTAAGATAATTTGTATAAATAAATCTAGAAATCTAGAAAAGCTAGAATCACTCTGAAACAGACCAGGCAGCTACAAGATTGCACATCTATTTATCTGCTTTGACGCTTTGCGTAGTTACTGCCGGCCAGGTTTATGACGAGTTGATCGTCGGCGTCGACGACCAGTGCATCGCCCATTCAGTCGAGACATCGCTGCACTTCAACTCATGCGACTGCGGGCACTCGGATCCGCTGCAATCCATGCTTGTGCGATTCGTGAAGGGATACTGGCGTCACTTGCCGTGGCTCCCATATCACGCCACATCGGCTTGAAGGGACCATCACTGTGGAGCAGACCAGGCAACTGCAAGGTTGCACATTCACTCATCTGCTTTTGACGCTTTGCGCACGTATGTTGTCTCTTAAGCGATTTAATTTTTAGCTCCTAATCTACTCCAAGCATGTTCAGTTTTATGCGCGTTTTTAGTGCTGCTGGTCGTTAGCGTGTACTTTACGAATGAAATGAGTAACAAGCCACCTACTACAATAAAAGAGTTAGCTAAGGCATTCGCAGACTTAGAGGCTTGATTACATGGCAAAGAGGAAAGCTTAAAAGAGGCTTTGAAAGAAATAATTGAGAAAAAAGTCAAAACTCGGAATCATTCCGTGTAGCTCATAAATGAGGAGTTTGAAGAACTCGGAAATAGGTGGTTAGTCTGAAAAGCAAACTTTTTTTCCTTAAAAGATGAAAACCAGGAACTGAAACGGGAAAGCAACAACCTTGGAAAGAAACTGGAGGCAATACGCGAAATTGTCGACATCCGGCTATACAGTCGAGAGAAAAACTTGAGATAAAAAGCATTTTATTAGAACCAGATGAAGACCACTTTCACACTATAAAAACCATTTGCTCTTCATTGAAATAAAATGTTCAAGAAACAGACATAGAAGTGATACCCATCGTGTCCCTACAAAATAAAAAAGCAAACCAAATATCATTGTAAAGTTTTCTTCCCAGAAAGTCCGGAACGGTGTCCTAAAAGCATTTGAAACAAGGCCGCCTAGGACGTCTATGTTAGGTTCTCGGCACCCTGACCCAATCTTGATGAATGGATAGCATTGTCCGGCGAATAAAATGCTTCTAGGAAGGGATCTCGCAGTGAAACGGGAAAATGATTGGAAATATACGTGGGCATCCGACAGCAAAATCCTGATGAGAAAAGCCAACAGAATGAAGGTACAGTCGCGGACAGAGTAAAATGGACCATGGCTTCGAGTGAAAAACGCGGGTGAGCGCCATCTAGAAGAAACGCTGACTGATGTCGCGACTTCTGCTTGACCATGCGAGCACTCTTATCTCGAAGCCTCGGCAAATCGCTCGCTTTCGCTATGTGCACCCTATTATCATAGCCGCTAGTGCGAGATGACGCTGCTGTTGCAGCCGCTGCTGATGCACTGTCGGAAAGGCTTGCGGCCCACATCGTTTTCCGCGCTTTGCTCTCGCGCTCAGTACTGTAGCCTTGGTTATACCGTCTGTAGCACTGCCGGAAAGCAGATCAATGAGGTGTAAGAAACGGTGAGGACAGTAAGTAGGAAGAAAGCTTGCATCCACGCACACCATGCGCTGTTGCTGGAAGCGGGCACTTCGTCATAACCGTCATAGCGAATAACAGGGGGCAGTGAGCCGGTGCAGAAAAATTTCCCACTTCATTAAAAGGAAACGAGCATGGTAGCAGCGATACAAGATGCTCATTTGGCTCTTGCCTATTATTGAGACGACCTTCGTTCAGTGCTGTACTTTGACCAGGCACAATAAGATGCTTTTCACATAACGCATGTCCTGCATCGGCAGTCGCATGTTGGCCAGAGAGAAAGAAAAAGGCGAAAACTTTACATTGAAACGAAGTTTCAGTATGGCAGCGAAGTAAGGTTAATGATTTCCTATTCGACATCAGTATGGAACGCAAGCTAGATAAGTTGGTAGCAGCTGACTCGTTTCGTCTTTTGTTTTGCAGAAGTTTTGGCTGCGTACGAAAACTTCATAGGATACTGAATATGCAGCATGCAAAGAGAGTGTCGCTGGTTAAACGTTAGATTTTCTGCTAGTGCCAATGAGCAATCGCCAACAAATGCGCTTTTTCCGTCGCTCATATTGACTACTTCAGCGTTGCTCTAAGCGACTGAAAAGAACAGAAGAGCAACAAAAGAAGTGCATAATGGGTCGATCAAGAGAACGATAGCTGTCTGCGCATAGCAATAAAACTTGACAAAATACGCATGCAATGATGTCCTGCTGCGGTGTATAAGCCAACGTGTGTCACTTACTAGATCACCAGCATTAAAGGAGCCCACAAACACCTCCCAAGCATTGCTCGCAAACTATCTCTGTCGCTAGGTTATGCTGCGATACACCATCTGAACGTAATGAAACACGTCTACGCGCAGCACAGCTTCCGCAATCCTATTCGAAAGTTGGCGCTCTCTTTCCTTCCGCTTTTGCGGTCCCCCGTCTGCTCCGTGCAACGCGTCTACGTACGCGCGTTTTCGAATGACTATTGGTCTGCTTCTTTGCGACGCCACGCATCCATAAAACCACCACTCGTGCCAAAATAATTGTAATAAGCTTAAATTTTAGTTATCAGGAAAGAAGATTAGAATGTTTTGTAGACAGAAACATTTTTTGAAATTTTTTTTTCTTGCACTTCCGGTGTCACGCGGGCACCACGGTAACCACGGTAACCACGGCGCGGTTGCGCGCGGCGACCTCGTTTCAGTTCTCTGCGGGGCGCTTTCCATCTGAGTATGTTCTCGTTTCTTGTGTCTCCTATGCGGAATGGATTTCGAAATCGGCTTACCGGTCTCCAGCATTAGGTCGGTGCCTTCAATGCCGTGCTCCAGTGCACCGCGCCGTACGTAGTGCAGCAAAATTTCGGAGGCAGCCGCCCCGTTCCCGTGTCCACCAAACCAAAATACGCACATCGGATCGAGTCAAGGCGACAACATACGCTGGTAAGTAATGTGTTTACTAGCCTGAACATAGGGCACAGATAAACGACGGTTTCACGGGTGCAATGAGTTAGTCATTGTTGTGATGTATCAATGCTATGGCGGCTTTTAAAATCCTACCGCTTCAACTGTTGACTTGATTGCATCAAACTTATTTTGTCACGTAGTAAGTTTGTAGCGTATGAACTTTTGTCGTATAGTAAATTAGCTAAGACAACTGTGCCTACCTGGCTCGGCCGTGCGCGATGCGCGAACCCGTGGTATCATGTGCCGGCGTTGGTAGCTTTCGGCCCCTGATACTGGCGCAGATTGCGGGTTCGCATTGTACGCAGCAGCAACGAATTAAACAACCTTACCTAACTTACTGCGAGCAAATAAAAGTTATTTACCGCAATATCGAAGCTCCATGTGTAGTTTCACCACAAACTACTGAGCGGTTAGGCCGGAGAGATACAAGACGCCGCGGTAGACACGTATTAGAATTCGCATGCTGTATGCCCCTTGCAAGGTCTCACATGACGTGCAGTGATGAGGAGGCACCGAAGAAACAAAGAAAACAACTTTATTTCGAGAGAAGGCCTACAGCATTTCTCTAGATAAGTCCTAGAGCATATTCCATTATGTCCTGAGGCAGCAAACAATTGACGTTATTAAAAAAAAATTATATCTGCGGCGAAGCGCTGTGCTTTCTAGTCGCTCAGCAGTATAGATTACTGCTAAGAACACAGCATTATTTCGCGCACATAATAATAATCAGCGCATTTACACTGTTGTCTTGTAAACTGTGCAGCTTAACGGATGGGGAACAGCGAGCCCGTGAAAAGAGATGGTCACTTGTGAAGTCGGCTCACTTTAATTACTTCCATTTACTTCCAGCTTGACCTCAAGAAGCTGAACAACTCTGATTGGAATAATTATTCGCTATCTAGCTTTACACACACCCTGAACCCACAATTGCTCTGTCTTTCCTACTTTTTGTTTCAAGCAGCAGCTTTGATGCAATACTTGAAGGGCCTGCGAGCGGTCGCACACCATGTGTAGTTGCCGCGATAAGCAAACAGCAACATGTTTTGTGTGCACGTTTTCTTGGCCGCAGCCAGAAGCGAAACACAGAGACATGTGTACAAGACTGCACTCACTACGACAAAAAAAGTCATATGAAACTGCGCTCCAGCTATTGTTAGTCGCAGCAAACATATTGAAACAATTGTTTTGGCTCCAGCGGCCAATGCTGTGCCTCGCTGATGCCAGTCTGTTGAGCATTTGGGTTAAGTATACTGACAGTTGTGCTGTGATATTGAATAGTCATGATGAAGCACAAATCTGTGCCTGTGTGCAGCAATTAGTTCTTTTGACGGTCTTTCATAGGCATCATAAGGTGGCGCTCTGAAGCTATGCTTGCAGGTGTGTCTCTGTGTGAAGAGCCCTGAGACCGTTTCTCCGCATCCTGGAGGAGCCTCTGGACGTACGCTGCGTGAAATAGTCATCGTGATTACAACAGTTCACTTAGTGTTTTGTGTAATAATATAAGAAGAAAAAAGTTTTAACTTACAAAAAGTATTGCTCCATTTTCACTGGAGCGGCACTGAAATGTCCTTTTCTTGATTTTGACATTTCCACTTTCCAGCCGCCCTCTCCTTTCTTTTTCTGTGCCTGGAGCTTAGAAGAATTTTCATTAAGTGAATAGCAGCCAGATGTGACCTCAAAACAAAGTAAATATGAATGAATTTCTCATACTTTGAAAAAAAAAAATGTGTTTCTTTATGCCTACTAGCAAAATTATGCCAAGTAGAGGCTACTGTAAGAAACCATTATGCATTATATTCACATCACTGCAGCAGAGATTGCTTCTGTTTTAGCTTCTATATCCAGCGCCTTTATATCAAATTAAGAATGTGATGCAATGATCTTCAAGCAGCAAAATGAATGTATGACATGGGCTATAAAACTTCATATCGTGAATCAACCGTGTTCTCCCTGCTGTTGTATTCTAGCGATCATTAGTCCAAGTGATCAAGTGAGCCTTGAGCATTCTTTCAGTTTCAATACATTATCTTTGGGACATTCGAGACAGTTCTAGAGGGGTCGGAAACTTGCACTAACATGCAGTTCTTTAAAAACTACCTTTGTCTTGAGACTACACTAAGATGAGGAGCACAAAAGAGAGACAAGGTGTTTTTCCAGCCAGCCCTCCATGCTTGCCCTCAACTTGGTGTCATTTCAGTGTCTCAGCTCATGTCATTTCTGTCTGTATGTATTCCTGGTGCACTGTTCTTTATCTCCTCCCCATCTGCCTATTCTAATATAACAGCAATGACTTTCAATGAGGACCCTTGGTGGCCTGTGGAGTACGTCTATAGCCTCCTAGCTGTCTCACTTTTTCCATGGAAGGGAATTACAGAATGGCTAGTGCTACCATTCTACCAAATATGTTTTTACCGTATTATAAGAAGCATCCTTTAATGTCAGAAGTGTGCACTGCAGTCTCCTCCAAATGTATGATAACTACCTTTAACATGGCAATGTTCCAAGTTTCTAAAAGAAAGACACAAGTTAAGTTCAGCTAATTTTATAGCAGTGTATTTACTATCAGGATGGAAGGATTGTGGCAGCTGGCTCATAAGGTGCATTGAGTACATACTTTATGCAGAAGTTGGGATTGAGTTATGTGGTGGGCACTTTTTTTGGCAGATATGTCAGGGTCGACTCCTGTGAATCGTAATTGTAGGGCCTCGTTTTACCTGGCCTGATAACATGAGAGCTCCAGATCAAGCCCTGCACTAGAGAATGAAGTCAAGCCCAACTTTCATAAAAAGAAGGCGCCAAATGCGTCCAGTAAAACAGCAGCTTCCCCCCCTCACATTAAAAAAACAAAAAAAAAAAACCTTTGAACTCTTTTTCTCAAAACCTCAGCACTAGACCATGAGAAAGACTGTTTTGAGGTGCTTGAAATTGCTCACAAAGAAATTTTTCAGCCCTCCAGGGCTATTCCATAGCACAAACTAAAAGTTATCTGCTTAGTTGCAGGTTCCAATGGGCTGCTTAGCAAGTTTAAGAGTCAAAAGGAGCAAAAGGAAATGGAGCAAATGATATGAACTTATGTTTTTCTTTTTCGCACTGTGTTCTATTTCCTTTGGTCTCTGTTCCTTTTATAATGACAATATTATGTACATACATTAAAAGCTTCATGCAAGGACTTATTGTTTGCACATGCCATGCAGAAAAGTTGGACTACATAGTCACACTGGAGTGAAAAATAATGTCTTAGTTTTCTCTTTCATTCAACAAACCTTACTTGCATCCCACCATCCGAGTATGCAATTGATTTGGGAGCAAACCTGATGACAAAGTTGTGAAAAGATTCAAGGAAAGATGTTTGGGCTTTGGGAGACAGTTGTCGAGTGTCAATTTCGAGTTCTTCAGAATGTCGAGTCGAGTTCTTCAATGTCGAGTTCTTCAGAATGGAGGTTAGCTTCTTGAAAGCACATGAATCTGTTAAAAATATATACATAAAAAAATATATATAAATATTTGGCTGATGAGCTGCAGTGTTGGTGTGTGTTCTAGTGAGTCGTAGATGCTGAACCTGCTTACAGCTGCTGCATTGCAGCTGAAAACAGTTTTAGCATCATATTCATAAAAAGACCCCAGGTCTTGTACTACTACATTACGGTAAAAAGAAATCTAAGAGATGTTGTCGAGCAAACATGCTACACTTTGTCTTCTTTAAAATTGTCAGTATAGGATGGAAAATCCCATTGTATTTGTGTTCCATATTGGCCTGTATAACCAAGCTGCCTCAGTATTAAAATGTCTTGCAGTCTCAGCAGTCACATTTACATTATTTTGTTTCTTCACTTAATTAGGGGTTTCTTTCTCGGCTATGTCATATGTGAACTTGCTGTTATGTGCGGATGTGTACAAAGTTTTTTCCGTGAAGTTCTATTTGCATTACCTATCTCTTAAATTTATCATTGGTTGGCAAATGCCGCAAGTGTGAGCCGTGCGCCTTCCAAACAACATCAGAGTGAAAACTTAAAAAAAAAAGCCTATACAAAGCAGAGAACCTCTGCTCATCCATTGCCTGTTTGCAGGGAGCTAATGCAGGCATTTGCTGTATGGTCTATCATGGCCATCACGCTTATCACATATGTGGTTCAGCAGGCTGCACTACAGCTGATGATCATGTCACCATTACCCTGACCCAGGGCAGCAACATAGATTTGTGATTGTCTGGATCCATGGTTCTATTGCTTCACAGCCCTTTGACCTGTTCACAGCTTCTAACTTCTTAAATGCAGCCTATAATAATGTTATTACCATGTATTCGCCCTAATTATTAAAGCAATTCAACTGCATGCATCTTTAGTAATGCGCCAAGCATCAAAGTAGTGCTGTGTGGGCGATTTGCTGCTCTTGCAATATGTCCGGATAGCTGGGTGGCGGTCTGTAGATAGATGAAATTAAAAACTCATTACATAATAATATATGCCAGCATATGTGTCTTTTCCCCAATAGTTCGCAACGATGGAACATTTTGTAATTCAATTGTTTGCATTATATAATGATTAATTTGATTCTTTTTATGTATAGACATGCAAGCAGCACTTGCCAAGGGCACTCTTCGTGAGGCTGAAAATAATTTCTCCTAATAATATGCAGAAATTATCGCCTTTTGTTAAAGACTGCACTGAGACTCATCAAGTTTAGGCCAGGCCCCATGCTCGCACTACTGGGCACTACAGCTGACTTCACACAGTTAATATGAATTGCAGCTTGCCAATTTTCGTATCGCAGCATTGCCTTACCTCTCCTATTCTTACCTGTTCCCATTGTAGAATACGGTCAGTCTGAAGGGTAACAGCGTTGTACGTGCATTAGTACTTGGCGCTGTAGCCCGGGGAGTCGCAACGCCCATCTCCTGCAAGGTCCACTTCCATTCCATCCAGCTGGCTGATTATCTGCACCCGCTGTTCCTGGAAAAGCTGCGACAAAAATAAATGTGCATTTGTGAGCCACTTGTAACATTGTGCCGAACTGTGTCACTCGATCGTTGCACTACTGAATGCGCGCGCTGTATTTTCTTTTTTTATTACGCAAGCTTGCCATAAGGCATATTATAAGAACCCGTGCAAATTATTTTCTGTTAGGAACCGGAGAAGGCTCCTGCTCTTATTGCTGTCGGTGAGTTATCTGGAGAAGTCCTCTTCCCTTTTGCGGTTTCTCACCCCCCCCCCCCCCCTTTCCGCAGGAAAAATCTAGTTGTGTATACTCTTGTCTATGCTCCTGTCAAAACCAATTCTTACACTTCCGATCGGTAGCTGATCGCTTAGGGATACAGAGGCACAGCTTTGAGCGACTAAGACAGTTCACGCGAGTGCTAACGTTTCATTCACGACCCCCCCCCCCCACCCGCCCCTCTTTTCCTGCTGAAGGGTAAAGCCTCTTGGCACTTTTTTTTTCTGTTTCCATCTCTTCATTCCTGACAGTGTCCCTCCTTTCTTCTCTTTCTTCTTACCAACGCCCATTTCGGTTTTCACGTATTTCTAATTCCCGGCCGCCTCGGTTGGTGAACTTGGACGCGGCTCCATCCGCGCGACATTTCAGGGTGCGCTCTGTACAAGCACCACACGGCGTAAAAAAAAAAAGAAAAAAAAAAGGCTACAGGGCGGGAGTCATGCTGCGATAATAATCGGGCACCGAACAGGGTTTGTATACTTCCTGTCTGCGTCGCGTTCGCCGTTGCAGTCAGCTGACGTCGAACCGCGGCTGACAAACTACACCACAGCGCACAACTACGCAGTCCCCTTCTCCTCATCCCCTTCGTTTTTTACAATCGATCGTTATCTTTCACGAAGGGGCATCGTATAGTCAAAAGCAAGAGGAGCCTAAACACGAAGGTTTCAAGGTTCGGGCAAGGTGCACGAGAGAGTTTCCCTCCGCAACGCCCGGAAGACCACTCTCTGCGATCTCGATTCTGAATTTGTAGTCTTTCGCTAACATCTCATGCCCTTGCTGCGGTACGGATATTATGGACCCCGAGCTCGAAAAGCGACTTCGGCGAATGAGCACCGAGATGGGACTCGACCCCCATAAGTACACGCCGTTGAAGAATCCGCTGCTGAACCCCGACGATGATAGTATATACGGCTTATATGGGTGCATTGGTGCTTGGGGTCGACTAGCATAACATTAAAAATAATAAAATCCCATCGTAAGCTCGCCACTGGTTTATTTTGAGCAGTGTAGTGCACAGTGGCCATGACAAATTTTGCTATATGCATGCCACAATGCCGAGCAAGATCGCCTGAGTTTAAAAAAAAATAATAAATCCACACTGTACTGTGATAACGCGTCTAAAGTTATTATCACAATCTTTTCATTTGACACTTACCGGCAGGGTTGGAAGAAACAGTCTTGGTACCGCTCCTTCATGCAGACTCAGTCTTGTTGGGATCCCCAAATCGCGAACCACATATACGGGTAAAGCAAACGTAGATAAATCCTTTCTTCACCGATGCTGGCTATCCGATTAGCTGTAGCCACTGTTTCCGGAGGTTGGCGTTTTGAAGCACTTGATGCAGAATGTTTTTCCTGCCGTCACTAGCAATACCTTCGCAGCCAGGAACTGCACACTGTAACAACCTCCCTCCCGCTCATGTCCCGTCAACAATAACAATTCAGCGCTTCGATAACTGCCTTCGCAAACTCAAGAGAGTGGCCAGTCTAGCACAGAACTGTCCTGCACCCGTCGCGCACACGACGTAACACAGAATCTAAGGTGAGGTCAACGCCAGGGATGTATAGCGTTGCAACAAAACCTGCGAGTTGTGCCGATGGGCGATGACGATGACGCAGACGACAAGAGGCCCCCCGCGGCGCGTCGGCAAGCAAGCGCGACAAAACGGAAGTTGCAGCGTGCGGCGCTAAGCAAAAAAAGTAAAAGCGCAGATGCCTCAGTTGTGACGTGTCAGTGGGCGAGGCCTTGGAGGAGGGCCAGCCTTTGCGCGCGCTAAAAAAGTTGGAAAGAGGAGGAAAGCCGCGAAGGCGCAGATATTAAAAATTTGGTTCCAAATAACTCTGCTTCCAAATGCCGCATTTAAAAAATTTTTCCGGGAAGGTTATCTTACATCGACATTCTTTCACATACTAGGCATAGGGAATCCGTATCGCTAAGGCTGTTTTGGGCCCCTTTAAAATTTCTGAAATTTAGTGCAGTATATAATTCTGAGTGCTGATATTCGCTTGTAAGCTAAACACAATAAATGTTTAAAAGCTTTCCCTCCGACTATATGCTTCTACGTAGCACCTCAAGGCGCCTGCAAGGCAGTACGCCATAGGTAAGACTGGTAATTTGTAGTCGTCGGTTGCCTCAAGCTGGACGTATGGTTTGGACGTAGTGCAGCGTTTGAAGCTTCAAGGAAAAATTACACAGAATCAGATATGTGAGCCATCTTTGAGAAAGAAACGCAAGAAAACAGACCTATCGGTACAGCTTAAAAACCCTGCAGTATACGACAGCATTCGGCGAGTAGCAAGAGTGGGTCACGCGCAGTTATGGCCCGTCGATAAACGATAATACTGCACCTAGCAGGAGGCACGCCAGACCATTTTTGCGCCTTCTATGCGGGGTTGTCTTCACACGGACGAAAACATTGGCAGTAGTTTAGCTCTGGTTAAACCTGGTAAGTTGCGAAAGCAATACTGCAATGGTAGCGCTTAAGGTTCGGCATGTAGTGTAGCTTCGGGTGTAGCTTGACGTGTTTAGCCACGATTAGAGACAGGATAGGCAATGAATGACTTGTGTTCTTCTTTGTCTAGCAGCGTCTTGCGTTCGCCGTTTCGCTAGCCATTGTTCACGTTCTTCAGTAGTCTTTGCCGTTTTCTGGCTTCGGCGCATCGTCAATGCTTCTCCTTGTAAGACTGCATAGCAACTGATTTACGCCGACGCGAACTCCTATTTCTCTCTTTCCACTTTCACTCCCGTTACCAATCGTCTTCTTTTATTACTGCGCTGCTCCTTACCCTGGGCGGCGGCCGTCCGCCCCTTGGACCCTGAGTGGTGCGTTCCGACCACCGCTTTGGTGCACGTGCCTGGATTTCGACGCGCTCATGCAACATCTGACCTTGCTCGCACCGCATGCGGTGAGAGAGTGCGATCCGGGGAACGCCAGGAGTGCGAAGTGCGTGAGGACGTGAGTGAGCGGTACGTCAGCTTTCGTTCTAATGCTGACACTCCCCCCTTCCTCTCTTCCCTTACAGCGTGGTTCAGGTATCGACGCAGCTACGGCTCAAGGTCAAGCTTGGCTCAAGTGTGGCATCTACCGAGAATACTCGACGGCTCGAAACCTGGCGCATTATTGCTTACGCAATAAAAATGCGTAAGCAATAATGCAGCAATAGTCAGCTGCCGCAATAGCTGAATGCGACGGACAATCGCGTGCGGCAAGCCACTCCGACAGCGCATCATCCGCGACGCGTGCAGCGGCATCTGTCACCTCTTGCTACGATTCGACCACACCGACAGCACCGAGCAGAAGCGAGTAGTTTGGATAGGCTGCGAGTTAGGTATGGCGTGCTTGCTCAGTCAAAGGTATCGACACCAGGCAGCGTTTCCCCTAGATGCCAATGACCGGCGTTTTTCAATCGAAGCCGTCGTCCATTGTCTTCTGTCCGCGCCTGTACTTCATGTGAAATGCGTGGAAGATCTGAACAGAGTTTTGTAATTTGATTTTCCAGGTAGAGCAAGTCAGGCTTGCGATAGATGACTTATCGTTAAGCTGTAACGTAAGAAGCATTCGCAAACACTCCGACATTCTTCTAACTATACCTGTCATACTTTTCCTTCCGATATGGCATCATTGCTGCCACAGAAACAATTGTTTTAAGAGGCTGCATCTGTTTTGATACCCGCTTACGAAGCTGTCACTATCAAGGTCTGGCTGTACAGAGGGCGATGGCATTGCCATTTTAGTCAAAGTTGCCCTGCGATACGTACTGCGGCTCCAATATTAAGAAACACGGTAGTGAATAAACTAAAGCCCTTTTCTTTAATCTTCAGTGTGGCCTGGTATTTAGCGGGGTTTATTGTCTTCAAAACTCCCAAATCACACACTTTATTTGTTACGTGGAATCCATTTTGATACCATATGCGAGTATTAGCAATCCCATCGATATTTGCGGCGACTTTAACAATGACCTCTTATCGAATACCTGTAGTTATTATGTTTTTATGCTTCAATCATTCAATTGAAAAAATGTCAGCAACTCTCCAGCTCGAATAGCAAGTCAAATCACGTGCCTATTGATATATGTCGTGTAACGTTCATATGAACTCCCCAGCAGGTGTGTGCGACGTTCTGGCTGCTTCATCATCATCATCATCAGCAGCAGCCTGACTATACCCACTGCAGGGCGAAAGCCTCTCCCATATTTCTCCAGTTAACCCTGCTCTGTGCTAGCTACATCCACTTCACTTCTGCGAACTTCTTAACCTCCTCCGCCCATCTAACTTTCTGCCGCCCCCTGCTACGCTTCCCTTCCCTTGGAATCCAGTTTGTTACCCTAAGCGACCATCGGTTATCCTCTCTTCGCACTACATGCCCATGCCCAATTCTTCTTCTTGATTTCCACTAGAATGTCAGTAACTTCAGTTATTTCTCTGACCCAATCTTCACGCTTCCTATCTCTTAATTTTACCCCTACCATTTTTCGTTCCATAGCCCCCTGCGTTTTCCTCAACTTAAGTAGAACGCTTTTGGTTAGCCTCCACGTTTCAGCCCCATAGGTGAGTACAGGTAAGATGCAACTGTTGTATGCTTTCCTCTTGAGCGATGCCGGTAAGCTGCTAGTCATAATCTGCGAGTGCTTGCCAAATGCGCTCCATCCTAATCTTATTCTCCTTGTTATTTCCTTTTCATGGTACGAATCTGCGGTTACTACCTATCCTAAGTAGACATATTCGCCGACTACTTCCAGTGCTTCGCTACCTAACGTAAACTGCTGTTCCTTCCCGGGGCTGTTGAATATTACCTTAGTCTTCTGCACGTTGATTTTCAAGCCTACCTTTCTACTTTTCCTGTCTCGGTCATCAATCATTATTTGCAGTTCATCCCCCGAGTTACTTAGCAAGGCAATGTCATCAGCAAATCGCAGATTACTGAGGTATTCTCCATCTACCCTTTTCCCTTCCTGCTCCCCTTCCAAGTCTCCGAATACTTCCTCTAAGCAAGCTGTGAATGGTACTGGGGAGATCGTGTCTCCTTGCCTGACATCTTTCTTTATGGGAATTTTGTTATTGTCTTCATGCAGAACTATGGTTGCTGTGCAGCCACTATATGTCTTCCAACACCTTCACGTACGGCTCGTCTACCCCCTGATTTCGCAATGCCTGCATCACCGCCGAAGTTTCTAAGCACTCTTTTTGTATCCATTACGTGAGAGTAAGAACTATATTTCAGTGTATTAGTTTCCAAATTATACGGAATCGAGACATAAATATTATTTCTTACGTCACGAATGCAATTACCCAACCCGCACGTGAGTGTCTCAAACGCAACCTCGAAGATCCGATATATCCTTAGATAACTCAAGATATACTTTTTGTCTTGAAGAGTAAGGATTCATGTTACAAAAAATGGCGGGAAACAAAAGCGCATTTTAAGTATTTATTACACGAATAAATCCATAGCTTTAATCACACTATACAGAAAACTGTACTAAGCTGGTTACCCAAAACAAAGGGCAGGCGAAACAGCTCTGAAACATAGTAGGAAAAGTAACTGAAATAAATGCACAGAAAGAGGTCACCCTCATTACCATCTCTCCACAAGTAATGATTTCAAGAATTATTTCATTAGCGTTGTCAGTAGGCTCAGTAGCCAATCATCACTATCTAGCTCACCTGCGCGAACAACTGTACGAGACCCTTTGCATGCTGTCACCACTGAAGACATAAAAACTGTTGTGAGCAAGAAGGCAGTAAACAACGTAGCCGGTCTTGAAGGCATTCAATCAAGGGTACTCGAAGACAATATTGATATCCTCTGTCCTTACCTTTGCCACTAGTTCAATCACGCTGCAGAAAATAATCGTTAGCGAGATGCAATGAAAGTTGCCAAAGCAGCTCCCATATGCAAAGCAGGTGATCGCGACCAGCTAGGTAGTTAAATGCTAATATCCGAATCTTTCGTTTTACATCTGAATCTTTCGTTGTATATCTTGTTTAACACGTTTTTTTACAGTACTGTCAGTAATAATGTTGAGCGTATATCATTAATTATTTTAAACCCCTCATCCGTTGCGGCTGAAAGTAAACCTCCTATTTGGACTGGCCACTATCCTTATAAGCTATCGGTTTAAACAGTGTTTGCATACGTAATTTGGATTTTTTTCAATGAAGTTTAAAACAAAATCTTCTAGAACGAAGTCGCGCGCGACTTTCAATAGTAGTTAGCTTGTTTTACTCACGCTGGGCATTCGCTATTTTTTCTAATCTTAGTTAAATTTGGTTGGCTTATTCATTATATGTGTTAGTTTTTATTATAAAAATGTATCGAGGGTGAAAAGGGCAACAACGCCAATGAAAGCGTCTCGGAAGCAGATTTTCCGACCAATTGTAGCTGTGCACCTAAAGCTAATAAAACATGCATGTGCAAATTATAGGCTGATTATTGACTAAATTGTAGAAATGAGGAGAAATAAAAATGCCTCTCCGCTAGTCCTAGCTTGCAAAACCGTTGTGGTACGTTCGCACTTATTGAGTAGCTTGCTTTCGAGGATAGCTATCGGCAATAATCGCGGTGGTACTGCCCTACGGGACACTTACTGCTTCATTTCCCGATCTCTCTGTCATTGCGAAACTCTCTCCCAACTTTCTTTTTTCTCGTAAGCAATGTATTCGTCCAAAAAGAAGACTAGAAATGAATCGTAGAACTGCAACCACCTGAAAGCCGGCCGGTGCGCCTGTGCCAGGCAATTTCGAAAGCCGAAGATAAGCTCAGAGCTTGTTACTGAAACGCAAGAAAACGGCCGAAAGCCCCGAAGTGCCTCAGGCGAACGTCGCTATGTCGCTGTGGCAAAGCGGCCCCTGAGATGTCAAAGTTTTCCGTCTGGTCGCGTCTGATTGCTCTTGTTTCTGCTCCTACGTCAAACAAGGACTGCGGCGGTACGAATGCCTAATGCAGGGGACTCCGTGATGAAAGGCAAGCAGACCACAGTTAACTGTTGGACGCCGGCGAACTGCATTTCCCGTTCTTTTCCCTCCCCTTTTTCGCGGGACCTTTAGTCCACTAACATCGATTGCTATTTTTCCTTAATTCACTATGTGCACTCAAAAAACGTCATGTTTTTTTTTTC
This sequence comes from Amblyomma maculatum, assembly GCF_055883805.1. Classification (NCBI taxonomy): domain Eukaryota; kingdom Metazoa; phylum Arthropoda; class Arachnida; order Ixodida; family Ixodidae; genus Amblyomma; species Amblyomma maculatum. The sequence continues at coordinate 200,239,582 of NC_139347.1, read as the reverse complement.
TTTTTTTTTTGCTTTGTCGTGTGGAGTGGGGCAGAATAGAAGAAAAGTACTAGAAAAAGAAATGTAGACATAGCAATAAGCGAAGACCAGGCCGTGCGCCTTTGTTCAAAGAAGATGCAAAGGGACACAAAAAACACATAATTGCGTAGCTACTCTTATTGTCTGCGAAGAAAGGAACCCCGAATGCGCAGAATTAAGCTAATAGTGCTGAGCCGTCTGAGAAGCATGTTGAAGAAGAAAATTTGCATTTGCGCAAAGGACAAGAGATAGGTGGCTGTGCGAAGTGGTGCGAAGGGACGTAGAGTCGGAGAAGATTAACAAAACGTGCGGGGCTGCAAAGGCGGCCAGCGGCGCGAGGTCTTTCTTTGACACTGTCGATATTGGAAGAAGGCGGCGACATTTGAGATTCCTCGTCGATGCGCTTTGTTCACGCGCAAAGTGAATAACGAACCCTGGAGCGCTTTGGGGCACAGAGCTCCGAAGTGGCCCTCTTCCGCCCCTCATTCCTCAACTTCTTCTCCCTCGCTCTGAGGCGACTTAGCTGGACTGCTGCGCCGGTCACAAAAAGGAGTCAAATCTAATTGCCAGGAAGGCGGGCGCCCGGTGCTTCTTGTATTGTGTGACTATACGGAATGGACGGAGGCTTACAGTGTTACAAAACGACGTCTAAAGCATTCCTTTTTAGCTTTCTTATTGTCTGATTCAATTTTTCATTTATATTATTTTTTTTGTGCTAAAGACGCATTTCAAAAGACGGGCGAGCAGGGGAGCCGAATCAGGCGTTTATAATTTTAGTCGTCTGCACGAGAAGGGTCGTAGGTGCCAAAAGTCATTTTATCTGATGCAACCGGCGACGGTTATATGAACATCCAACCATAATGGACAGAAAAAAGTGATGAAAATGCCCTCAGCAGTCGTTCCTGTCTTTTGTGGTACAACTTTCTTAAGTTGTAAATTTGACCAAATCGAAAACACCCGGCCGATCAGTTGCATGCGAAGATTATGTATTTCAGTTTTTCAATGTGTTAGGAGGAATCTTCTGTGTTTCTTTCTTCTTGACTAATGCAGATATGTCGTATTTCACCTTTAAGAACGCAACTGTAACTGGAACTTATACTCACACTCACAACATTCAAATGTGCCCTGACGCGGAGAATACGAAGCCTTACTTTGTCACTACGACGACTTCGGCTTTGCAAGTGCCAAATCACATATTACGGTAATGACTGAAACCCTTACTTAGTTTGGGGAACTAGTTTAAGCACTTTTAGTATGGAAAAATCAAAGGATAAAAAGAATAAGTATAAAAAAAATTAAAATGTATATATGTTGTATTTTTAAAGCTGCTTATTATGCAACCGCATATTGAGAATTTGTACCTGCTCTCGCTTCCATTCATTCGGTGTTATCCAAGAAATTGAACGGCAGCCAAAGAGGTGACATACGCAGCCATGTTACTTACTACGCTCATGATAGAATCAATTCTGGATTATATATTCTATGCACTATAGAAAGTGACATTTTATATTCTGCTTAGAGGGGTAATAAATGCACACCTAAGTTTTGGAGCGCCTACAGCATTTTTTGTCTTTCTAATAAGCAAGAGTTCATGCGCTCGGTTCGCGGTAGCAGCGGTTGCATTTTAAGGCGAGAACCTTACTTGGCTGATAAGTGGAGCGGAGACCAAGCGTCCGAAGCGAGGGGCACAATAAACCCAATCATGCCTCGAGGGTTACCATGGAAACTCTGGCGCCAGCCGTCATCGCGCCACCGAAGCGGCGAATGGGGAGCGTGGGACGCAAGTGACCTAGCCCAGCGGGTGTTGTCAAAGGATAAGGAGTTGAGAGAGCGTCGTCCGAGAAGCAGAAAGAGTACAGAAGGCATCAAGTTATTAGTTACATGGCGGGACGTGTTTATTTATTTATTTATTTTCAATACTCTCAAGGCCCGGAGGCATTATAGAGAGGAGGGGCATACAAAATCAGTAGTACTCTTCTTAAAATTTTCGACATCGGTGATGGCAGTGATGAAGGCAGGGAGGTGGTTCCAGTCATTCGCAGTTGGAGGAATAAATGAATTCAAACAAAGTGTGGTTCGGCAGTACGGCTATGATCAATGCGTGATCATAGCCGCACTGAGGCTATGATCAATGCGTGAGGATATATAAGAAGAAGGAAGAATTAACTGTTCTTTGAGAATAGGATTAGTATAATAAATTTGGTGAAAAAGACATAAGCGAAAATATTTATGACGCAGAGAAAGCACAGAAAGACCAAGGGTTGATTTTATTGCAGATACGCTTGCAGTTCGTGAACAATTAGGAACAATACAGCGGGCGGCGCGGTTCTAAACGGACTCTAAACTGTTAAATTTACTTGATTAGGATCCCAAATAGAGCATGCATATTCTAGTTTGGGTCTTATTAACGTCCTATACAAATGAAGCTTAACGGAACATTCTGCAGCTGCGAAGTGGCGGCGTAAGAAGCCTATAGTGCGCGGTTAGCCTGGTTAGATATATAGTTCACGTGCATTTTCCATGAGAGATTGTGTTATGTGAACGCCAAGATATTTGTACGATGAAACAGGTGATAACGGAGTGGAATTAAGAAGATAGCGAGTGATGTTATGAGTTCGGTTAGAAACACGCATGTGTTTGCATTTATTAGTGTTAAGCTTCATTAGCCAGTCGCTGCACTATGAAGAAATTGTATCCAAGTCTGACTGCATGTGTAAGCATCCCGCCTTGCGAATATTTAAAAACAACAAATGACAAGGCGCCGGCAAAAATGTTTTGACACATTTTAGGGTCGGGTGAATATTGTAACGGGTATTGCGCCAAACGTCCAGGCAATGTGACTCGTGCATCGTCTAGGTCGATCACAGCACCGTTTTCCTGCAGAAAGTCGAGCCCCAGAATCAAATCTCTCGAACATTCGCGCAAGACAACAAATTCCCCGACGTAGACGAAACCGCGAATGCCAATTCGGGCTGTGCATCTTCCAGCCGGGCTAATGAGGTGACCTCCAGCCGTGCGAATGCTAGGGCCCAACCATGCGACACAACTCTGCTCAATTCCTGGTCGAGGGCATGGCTCATCACTGAATAGTCTGCACTGGTGTCAAGTAAAGCGATCGTGTCAGTTCCGTCAAGTGTCATGCACAAATCAGAAGTAGCGCGTCGGATGCTGTCGCTACCCTGTGAGAAATCAGCTTATCGGTGTATCGGCGGCGGAGGATCCTCAATTTTTCCGACAGCAGCGGCCTTGCCTCCGGGGACCGCTGGAATTAGTTTTCCCGGTGTGGACTGGGAGAACGCCGCTCAGTATTGCTGGCGTCTCTGCGAGGGCTTGGGGAACGGTACCGCAGCGGAGATGACAATCCTGAGTCATAGCGCCTGTATCTCTCGGGCCTCTGACGGGCCGACAGATGAGCTTCAATTTCGAGCGGCCGTTCAGCGTTCCTTGGACAGGGCGCATCGGGTCCGAAGCCGCGAATTTCCACTCGGCGATACGGGCATGCACGATAAAGGTGACCGGCCTCCCCGCAGTGGTAGCAGATTGGCCTGCGGTCCCACGTACGCCACACGTCCGACTTGCGAGGGCGTGGAAGAGGCACCACAGCTTGAGCCGATGCGTCATACGGACTAATGTGGCTAACAACCGGTGTCGGGTCAATAGGACCACAGGCAGCTGCTTGACGTGCAACGAACGCGTACGTTCGTTTCTCGTCGACCCGTGGAGGCATGGTAGCGACAGGATCGTAGCCAGCTGCCTGACGGACAACGGATGTGTGCGTGAGCATTTCATCTACGCGCCGCAGTACGTTGGTGACCGGGAATTCATGAGCAGCCTGGCGTACTTCATCTCTGACGACTTCGGTCAGTGATGTCACTGGCGCACTCTGAGGCAGACGGAAACGTTGGAGTTCCTCTCGAACAACCGACCTGATGAGGTCACGTCAGGCGTCCGCACCGGCGCCATGGCACGATGAAAAAACATCTGGGGCCAGGCTGCTGACATCTCGGTTGTACTGCCGGGCCCGTTGTTGGAGCGTCGTTTCCATGGTCGTTGCCTCCGCGAGGAATTCAGCAACAGTACGCGGTGGACTGTGAATGAGGCCCGCAAACAGCGCCTGCTTAACTCCACGCATGAGGTGGCGAACCTTCTTCTCCTCTTTTATATTGGGGTCTGCGTGCTGGAAAAGACGGGTCATGTCTTCACAGTACATGTGCACACTTTCATTTGGCCGCTGGCTTCTGGACTGAAGTGCAGCTTCAGCTTTCTCGCGGCGATCGGCGTTGAGGAAGGTGGTCAGAAGTTCACGGCAAAATGCTTGCCAGGTGATAAGGGCGCCCTCGCGGTTTTAGAACCACGTAAACATTATTAAGCTTTCGCTCGTCACTCCAGCCGTTGTACCGAGCCACTCGCTCGAAGGTCGCCAGCCAATCCTCAGCGTCTTGGAAGACGTCGCCGTGAAAAGATGGTGGTGTTCGCGGCGGGTGGCAAAGGATCGGAGCTGAGAGCCTGGGATCAGTGGCCATGTCGAGGTGGCTCGAGAATTGCGGCTGCGTGATCTTCGTAGGGGTGGAAAGGGGCCCAACCTCAGGCGACTGTCCGCGGAGGCGGCGACTGAGTCGCTGGTGGGCCGGAGTCAGATCCGTCGAGAAGCGCGTAAACGTGGGAAAGCGCACCGCGCACCTCCACCAGACTGTAACGGGTATTGCGTCAAACGTCCAGGCAACGCCCTGAGCCTAGAAGACAGCCGAAGTCCGAGAGCGGTCCGAGCAGCGGTCTGAGCACGGTTCCAGGCAACCAACTTCATCGTCTACGCCAACTAGCCACTGATTGTCTACGCTTCGTCGTCGACTATAGTTTGTATCAATATGCTGGAGCTCCGCCTTGCGAAGGTATTCGAGCGGGGGTCTCATGAGGTACTTTCCTGTATGCTGCAGTACTGAAAGATCGGGAAAATTGTATTACAGTGAGTTGAAATGAAGCATGAAAAGAACTCAACTCAGCGTATTCATAATAAAGGCCATAATTCATCATTGATGTCAGGGTGTTGCCTGTCTTCCTTGTTTTTTTCCGTATACCTGGAGCCGCTTTATGGCTGTTATACGAAATGTGGGTTTAAGCATGCATATCTTAGAATTTGAAATACTGGCTCAAGCAGAGTGCGTATCTATTATCTCTAATA
>NC_139347.1:198871885-198901885 GCF_055883805.1 Amblyomma maculatum | reverse complement strand
CTTCAATATATTGCCCGGCAGCCACGGGGATGTGCCTTCAGTGCTCTGCCATGCGAGGAAATTTTCGAAAGAAGCATTCTCAATGAAGATCGCTTGTTTGTGTGGGTGGAGGAAGTTTTTATTGCTGTCCACTCCGTATAATATTAATAGGCTTCTCCCCTTACGCCGCCATTCGCCACTTTATCCAGCCGAGCCTGGCTGTCCACCGGCGTGCGGCAGGTACGTACTGTATTATGGTCTTCGGATTTATCAATGGTTCTTTGTCTGGAGCGCAAACCACTTAAAATGAAATTTCTATTCTTTTTTAGTACTGTGGGCGCGCGCGCTCGCGCTCGCGTGTGTGTGTGTGTGCGTGTGTGTGCGTGCGTGTGTGTGTGTGTGTGCGTGTGTGTGTGCGTGCGTGTGTGTGTGTGTGTGTGTGCGCGCGCGCGCGCGCGCGCGTGTGTGTGTGTGTGTGTGTGTGTGTGTGTGTGTGTGTGTGTGTGTGTGTGTGTGTGTGTGTGTGTGTGTGTGTGTGTGTGTGTGTGTGTGTGTGTGTGTGTGTGTGTGTGTGTGTGTGTGTGTGTGTGTGTGTGTGTGTGTGTGTTTGGTTTGGTTTGGTTTGGTTTGTGGGGTTTAACGTCCCAAAGCAACTCAGGCTATGAGAGACGCCGTAGTGGAGGACTCCGGAAATTTCGACCACCTGGGGTTCTTTAACGTGCACTGACATCGCACAGCACACGGGCGCCTTGCTTTTCGCCTCCATCGAAAAGCTGCCGCCGAGGCCGGGATGTGTGTGTGTGTGTGTGTGTGTGTGTGTGTGTGTGTGTGTGTGTGTGTGTGTGTGTGTGTGTGTGTGTGTGTGTGTGTGTGTGTGTGTGTGTGTGTGTGTGTGTGTGTGTGTGTGTGTGTGTGTGTGTGTGTGTGTGTGTGTGTGTGTGTGTGTGTGTGTGTGTGTGTGTGTGTGTGTGTGTGTGTGTGTGTGTGTGTGTGTGTGTGTGTGTGTGTGTGTGTGTGTGTGTGTGTGTGTGTGTGTGTGTGTGTGTGTGTGTGTGTGTGTGTGTGTGTGTGTGTGTGTGTGTGTGTGTGTGTGTGTGTGTGTGTGTGTGTGTGTGTGTGTGTGTGTGTGTGTGTGTGTGTGTGTGTGTGCGCGTGCGTGCGTGCGTGCGTGCGTGTTTGAGGGGGTAAGTGGGGAGGGAGGACTGTGTAGAGCCTCAGCAGTCACTTGTTTTACGGGAACAGCTTCAGAATAAAACTATATATATATTCGCCAAGGCGCGTTAAATGTATTGACTCTCGCTCCGGTCGTTTTACGACATTCGGTAAACAAAAGCATGTGGGAAAAGACAGACCGTCGCATAACGACGTGCAGGAATTCTGCAAGGAAATACAGTTGCTTTTTCCAGATGCATTCAATTTCGAGGCGAGGAATGTGGGAAGTAATTCGATATTTCCCGCACAGCATCTTCAGTATTGTGACTCCTCTTCCTGCACTGCTGCGTATAGTCCCAGGGACAGCTAGACGCCGACTATATTGTAATGAAGGGTCATTGCCGCAAGCAATCTTGAGTTTCGCTGAGGGGGCTGTGACACAGTCTTCTTCGAGCAGTCACGCGAAAGAGATGTCGCCGAGGTTCGAACCCATGTTGATGAAGTGAAGAGGTCATCGTCGCTGGCGTTAGACCACTGAGCCATCTAGGAAGCTTGTTTCATCAAGATGCGAACAAGTGTGCTATGCTATTCAGGAGGATTGCTCGCTGTCACGGTTTTGAAAACTGAAACAACGCGAAGAGCAGCTCTAACGTGACATAACTTACTCAGACTGACAGACCGCTGTGTACCTAAGAAACTCTAGAGAGGCAGCATAACGACTTTGGGTAATTGATTTTTTATTTCATATTTCTCAGGAATCTTAATAAAAACATTTCATATCAGGCGGGCGGGATCATACCCATTACTGCTTGCGCAATAATATACAGCGACAGTAGGTCCGGGAGCGCTGAATACTTAAACGATTAGATTGTTTGCTTTCTCAAATGAATGCCTGATATTATTTAATCGTAATGCTATTAAGATTCTAAAACAAATTTGCCCTCAAGGGATATGTGGAAGCTCATTACTTCTGTATTTTCTTCTTTCTCTTTCATTTACTTTTATTTTGCCTTCTTTCTCACTCTTTCTTTTGCGTTATATTTCACCCAGCAGCGAATTCATGTACCTAACAAATCATCAGTTCTATTTAAAGCATCTGTTTTCAGCACGAAATTGGAAAGTGGGGTAAGAAGTACAAAAAGGTCGGAGAGATCCTGTTGCATTAAAGTCCGTGTTTAGCAGAACAGGACCGGGTGGTTAGCGGGAGGGAGGCGGCACCAAGAGCGTTAACCGCGACCTATATACAAAAGGTGAAAACTTGTAGCGAAGGGAGGCCAAGTGGAAAATAAACGCATAGGTGGAGTGAAGGCAGAATGAGCAAGGGAAAGCGAGGGGAGGGCGGATACTATATTTTGTTTTGTCCTCCGCAAGCTCTGGGTGGCCCCGTTTCACTCGATATCGTAAATCTTGAGCCGGCCTAAACTCTCGCGAGCCGGCGCGTAATCCCATTGCCCCGCGCTCTGTAGGCAGCACGTGCGGCGCTATTCTGGCGCATTAGCATCGCCAACTATCGCGTTCGGTTCGCCGCCCATCTCCGCGAACGACTCTTCTCCGCTTGGCGAGGCTGCGCTGGGACGAAGTGAGCGGGGAACAGCGGCCACAGGGGGGAGGGGGAGAGGGGGTGCAAACCGCGACGCGATCAGCGCAAGCGGCGCTGACTGCGGAAGCGTCGCTGGCACGCTCTGCTTTCGTTGCCAGATGAAAACTAATGCAGCCACCGCAGCAGCGGTGTTTGTCTAGATCAGCGTGCCCGAGCGTTTTCTCTCAGCGCTGCGCCTGAAGCAGCCGTCTCCACGTCTTCTCGCCCCTCCCCTTTTTCTTCTCCCCTTCTCTCTCCCCTCGTCTTACCCACCACCCACCCTCTATCGTCATGTTTTACCGCACGAAAAGTTCTTCTTTCCCTATGCCTTCTCTGGAGGCGACGCCTTTAATAGCTGCTCCCCAATGCGCAGCGCTTCCACGACTTGTACACGAAGGCTCTTTCCCCGCGATGTTTTCCATGGCTTTGAGCCGAGCCTCTTGCGCACCCCGGATTGCGTTTACCTAGGCCACCGTAAACAAACAATTTTGTACGCGGTGCAGAACCACAGGCTTCCGGTAGTGGACGTGATTTTGTAAGATGGCGTGTTTTTTCTAGCTCCTCGTTATACAAAATGCACAACAATGAACTAATGTTGCGTCAATGGTCGTTTATATCCGCATACAAAAACGTTCCATACCCTGTCGGGAACCACGCCGAAAATTTGTCGTGATAGCAGCTTTCCCGTATGAAGCGTTTTTGGCCGTGAACTTGTAGCTGAAGAAGACACATTTATATTGGTAACATACTTGTTTGCAGTTGCCACAAAAGAGTGGCTCATACCTACACACCACAACGCACTACAGAAAAAATAATAGAACTTCCGAGAAATATCATATAGTTACAGAAAACTTTCGTCGTCAATCCAGAGTGAGAAAGCATTTTGGTTTATTTCGAGCAGAGTTATGTCATCTTTTCAACATCAAATGCTTGTTAGAAGAGAACACTTTATGTACTTCTTCGAACTTACTTCCTGAACACATCACAGAACTAGGAAGCGCTTATATTCAACAAGACAACTTCCAGGCAGACACCTGAAGAATAAAAAGCGCATTTTTTATGAAGTTTCAAGGTAGGTTTGTAGCAATATTGTGGAAAATCGCAATAGCAAGTGCTAAAAAAAATGGCAACTTTAAAGCGATCCTACAGGCCACATGGAACGTAATGAGCATTGTATTTTTTTTATAATTTTGTGTATCTACTTCGATGCCTAAGAGAAATTTGGTGCAATTTAACGTACTAAGATAATTGCGGGTCCGAATATGAGCACCAAAAACGCTACTGTTAATAAAAGAAAAGCTGCAGTAAAACTAAATGTTTGGGTCTCTAACCAAACTTTGCTTCAACAGGCAGTCAGTGTCGCTTTTTCTCGTCCTGGAGGGCTCACAAGTGTTCACAAGGTGAGCACTCAGGTGGCACATATGAGCGGCTACCCTATCTGTATGCTGCGTATGAACTAATTAAATGGTCTGCATTCACAGTGCAAGCACATATACTAGAGTGAGTCAGTATTGCATCACGGGGTTTCATTTTTTTCCGGGGAGATAAAAATTCTGCCTAGTCGCCTATTCAGAACCCCACAAAAGCATAACTATAGAAGGGATCTCATTGATTGGGAACTTTTATTGATCGTAGAAAGCATTTTGAAATCATTATCGCTCTTGGACGCAAGAAGCCATACAACAATGTTTTTTGTTGTTGTATGGCTTCTTCTTTGTTGTATGGAGAAGTGCCCTGCTTAGTTTTAAAGAGAAAGAGTTGAAGAAGAGAACATGAATCGTTACGCATATTCTACCATTTAAAGTGTTGGTTTTCTCCTTTGCCTCTGTCTTCGTCAACCTAAGCGGGGAACATCTTTGGCCGAAGAATGCGGTAGCACGTCATCTTCCTAGCCATGTGCAATGTGCCTGCAGCGGAAGACATCCTTTACGACAGTAGAGCATCAAGGCCTTGGCTGTTGGGTTGACTTCGCAGACACCAAAATAGCGCTGAATCTTCGTTTATCCTGTTGAATAAAAAAATATTAATTAGAACGTTTATGCCTGCACTGGTTACCTAAATCAACAGGCTGTCGCCGCAGGCCACTCCGTTATATTTTGAGCATTCCCAGAAAGATGAGGAATAATAAACCACCAAAAATATGATAATGAAACTTGAAAATGTCATCAGAATTGCTATTATTGCCTTAGTAACTGAACTTGACCCGAGGAGTTCCAGGTATCTAAAAATGTAGCTACGAAAGAAGAAAAAAACGACTATGGTGCTTGCGAGACACAACATGACCAACGACGTTATCGACCCATATCTCACATCAGGACTGTCACGTAGACTTTTTTGCTACTTTGAAGCTTCTTATTATAGACGCTGCTTTCACAAACGCCTTACATTTCTGTGTAAGTCAAGTGAAAAATCTACAATGCGACAAATCTACTTTGAAGAAGCAGTAGAACACATTTTGTTTGAATTCCGAGCGCATAGCGCGGAACATGCACGTTATTAACATCTTAATGAACACTCGACTGTGAGTTTGTACCTTTAGTCTCGTATAGGCGGCAGTGATTCACCTGGAAATTTTTATACAGTTATTTAAATCTCATTGGTCTCCTATAGAAACTATGGCCTCTCCGTGTTCTTCATTGCGAATTCGTTGTGCAATGAGATTTGTTGATCTATTTTCTGGGACAACGTAATACATTTCTAGCACAGCACTTTGGTGCGTAATGGCCTCTTCCATTTCCTAAACAACTCATGTAAAGTCATGGAGTCATGTAATGACTCTGCAGTATTGTTAATAAATAACTAACTAAATAAATAACTAAAAACTCAGCTTCCATCTTGATCTCCCCAAAGATCTTTTCCAACCAGGCTAGCGAGTCAGAGGATTAAAATGCCAGCAAATTTTTCTACCTTTTATGAATAAAGATGTCCTCTCTTGCTGTTGTTTTCTCTGCTATTTTACGGTACCAACTTAGTTCATTCTGATTTCTATTTTGCGTCTGCTTTCCAATTGCTAGGTTAATGTGTAGTAGCTGTTAAACTGGCATGCGGCTAATATGACCACGGATAAAACCTTGTGAGTGGGCTTTGCTGAAGAAAGAACTGTTTTTGTTTTTTTGTTTTTAACTCAAATACGAGCTTGCTGTAACAGGCATACAATATATATTTGTAGGCAAACGCACTGATAAGGCATGAAACAGATGCCAGAAGTGCTGTTCACGTTACACTTGTATGTTTTGTGGACCATATAAGTGCTGGGCTCTTACCCCATCATTATTAAGTATTGCATTCGCGCATTAAATATTGGTTTACCATTAAATATAAAACCTTATGGTGTTTTGACGTTAGGTATGACCACCAACATGCGAAATAGTCGACAAATTTCGGTAGATCTTGTCGACAATTCAATTCCAGATTCGCAAAAAAACTTTTTATTTCTATTCTCAGTACATAGTATTGCGCAAATCATAAACTTTTCTTGTTATTCTGAGCTATATATATATATATATATTACAGAAAACAATAACTTGTTTCGGGTCCATCTTTACAAACTTTCTTTACTCTCTGAGACGACTGAATTTTAGCCTGCTACGAAATTTCAACTGCAAAAGAAGAAAGTCAGTTATGAGAGTTTATCTCTCAACAGATCGACTTCATTTTTAAAAGAACGCTGGTCGGATACAGCCGAGCTACGCGATCTCGACAGTCTCTTGCTGGGCCTCCTATGAAGGCACAGTGAAAACATCATCAATACTGCAGGCTGCAATGCAGTCCCTACCGCCATCTTACTGCCGAGACAAAAGATGCTGCGAGGAAGTTAAAGACACTGTTCGTGTCACCCGAGCTAGTCTCTCGGAGCCATAAATATTAAAGCGAGAACGGTTCTTGGCTGAGATTGTGCGTAACTGCGAGGCGGAACAAAAGTGCTTTGTGCATTTATTATGCGCTTGAACGATATAAATAACGTTACTTTACGGTGGTTCAGCTGGCTGGTGTTTTGCTTTCTGTTTTTTGTTTCAAAGTACCATTATTTTTTGGGTGAAAAAAGCTATTCTAATTGAGCAAAGAGTTTCTTTTCGATGCATGCCAAACATTGCAGCGTAGTAATTGAACGTACACATGCCAAACAGCAGTGCATGTCGAAGCGATAGAAAGAGGAAGTTTGATTTGCATGATAATTTCTTAGTATAAGGGAAAGATAGAGTTGAACATTTTTAGCAAGTAGCATTCTTCCCCAGGAGGATGATTTCAGGTTCTGAAATGAAGTATAGGGATTTTCTCTTTACTCACTGAGTTATCCTTATTAGAAAAACAAAAATAGCCCCTAAGGTATGAAAAAGGGGGTGGATATTACGTGCACTGTGCAAACATATTGTAGAAGAGCGCAAAGTAGGAAATTAGGCTACTAAGAGAAAAGAAAGTTGGTTACAAGAGCTCAGTCAAGTGTTCAGTCAGTAAAAATGTTGTACTTACATTAGATTACACAAAATATTTGAGGATACAAAGCCGCAAGAAGAAAACCTTAGGAGCAATCTAAAGCGCGAATGTTGTTACAATAAAAGTTCAAAGTTTAGAAGAAGAACAGCAGAGCGACTAAGGGCTGTAGGTAATATATGATGACAGTACTAAAAAATAAAATTGATTAAAATGAGGAAAGTTATTACTCGTCAAAAGCTCATGTGCAGCCACTGGAATTACAATAATGAATTATTTATAATTAGTATTATGACACGTTATAACTAGTATTAGTGAGATTCGTATTGGTCGGATACAGCCGAGCTACGCGATCTCGACAGTCTCTTGCTGGGCCTCCTATGAAGGCACAGTGAAAACATCATCAATACTGCAGGCTGCAATGCAGTCCCTACCGCATTGCAGCCACGAGTTTACTGTGGTTAAGTTGTTGATGTCATGTTATTCCTATAGACTAATTCAAGCTGAATGAATGCTGACTGATAATAAAATGACGGCCCTGAATGAAGTCTTACTTTGAACGGCCATAGAAGAACTTAAAAGTAAGAACTCGTAACTTCAGGCACTCAACAATGTGATTTCTCTTATATCTCCTTCTCTAACAATGAGGTTACCACTCAGCTATGCAACCTTTTCTTCATGCCACAGTGCTCCAGTAGGGCTTCATTAACCCACGGGTAAGTAAATTTAAAATATGTACAAGCGAACAGCGCTAGGTTAGCAGCCTAAGGTGACCTAAACGCTCTTTATTTGACAATATTGGTGTTCACAGTTGAAACGTACAAAGCAAAGCAATAACGTTTGTACTGCATAGTGTGCACTGCAACAACTCGACCATTCGTTTATTTTAATTTCAGCGTGTCTGCGGTCCTTGTATTTCTATATGGCCCTAACCAGCTTTATGTCGTCTAAAAAGGAGCAGTGAGGTCCTGGAATCATTTTCTTCTCGCGGGATGCAGGCAGGCCTTAGACTTGCATACGGCTTCATCCCTCTCGCTTTTCATTTGCGAGAATGTTGGCTGGGAGCAAATAGACAGATGAAGGCCACGGAATCTAAAATTTACAGTTTATCTGCTTTGCTCTTCAGCACAGACATGCGCTGATATATTTGCCAAGTTTTGTTCAGGCGTAAGCCCTTTCCAATGCCTGTGGACATATGTTTGTAAATTAGGAACACCGATATATTCGATCAAAAAAAAAATCATGATGCTCTGGACACATTGCCTTCACTTTCGCCTTCATCGAAGCAATGAAAGGCGAAAAAAAAAGAACGACATACAGGAAGCTTTGCAGGTAAATTACTAAATATTATGTCCTTGTTGAGGCAAGCACCTCAAGTGAATAAAGCTCAATTGCTCACTGATGGCGCAATAGCCTGTTAGGCTATTCCAAAGTACAATACCAATTGTAACTTCAAGCCTTCGTAAACGTTTTTAGACTCCAATAAATTTTAATATTCATGCTTTAACTTTCATACATTTATTGAGAAACAGACAACTACTTATGGAGTTGCGAGCCTCATACGGTGCAATAATGTCACAGGCGCTGCAGGTAATTTATATAAATAAATAAATAAATATATTACGTCGAGGATCAGAAGCTTCCGCAGAATGAAGTACAAAGGTGACCTTGTTTTTCTACCTATAGAGCTGTGCGCATGATAGACCGCCAAATTTATACCTTAGCTTGAAATTAAAGACAGTGAGGCATCCAAATAAAATGTTTTTTTTTAGCTTCATTGAAGAAATGAACGACTACTATTTTAAACTAAAACGCTTCTAAGGCGCCATAACTGCATGACCCCTTCGGAAACCAACAACTAGGCACTTCGTTGTACGTTAGAGTTAAGCAGAGGCCTGAATTTAGCGGCACAGGCACCACTGACGGCCGGTGTTTCAAATTTAGAGTTGAACGAGAGTATAAATTTGAGTGTGGGGATACGTTGACTAGTAGGTTTACGAATCTGGCAACCTTCACGGTTGCAGGCGTTCACCGAAATGAGTCAGGCTTGCTACAGACACCATGGCCTCGTTGTGCTTCTAACGCAGAGTCAAGCTGAATCGAACACAAATAATTCCACAATTTGTTATGAAATCCAAGTCTTTTTATGCATCAGAACTTATCGAAAGGTTATTTTTCACCCCAGATCAACAGTATTTTAGAATTCAAAAAAAGGAATATCTCTTTCTAAATAACCCTGAGTGAAGGAAACTCTGCGCTCCTATTGGAAAGGATTCGAATATTCATTAAACTTGCCATATATTCCCCAAATTCGGATTTTTGTCATCTTCATCTTACCGTAAGTACCTTTTTAATTACCGCAAGTAGCCTTATATTTCCATATAAGACAAAACGTGCTGTAGTTTAATTATTGCGTGAACTATTGCGCCACATATCGTTATTAACTACTTCCGCATTCTACAGAAAATTTGCAGTACATTAGCGGAACAAACTATACAAAACAAAACAACACACTGAAAAATCAAGCCATACAGTATCATACCGTAAAATACAGTACGTGTTACAATATAGCGTAATAAAACGCAGTAAATGGCCGCCTTCTATTATATATTTTTGAAGAACATGAGTCATAGCTTTCTATTATGCCTCACAGAGCATTCCTCATAGCTTTGCGTTGGACGTTCTTTGCGCCTCTACGAAATGGTTAAAGAGACACTAGAAACAACTCCACTCAGTTATTGTTTCTGTACAAAACGATTCCCTAGATCATTATGGGTATGGCGACCGTTGCAGGCCTCAACAAAGGCAAAAGTTTTGCTGAGAGATCATCTTTTTAGGTTGTATTGCCACTCGGTTTAAACTCGTGACGCCAATACTGAAGAAAACTAGCTGGCGGTATTTTCAACTTAATAGTAGCGCATCATAGCTTCCGGATCCGTGTCAGAAAATTCGGTGTTGAGGAGCTTGTTTCACTTACACAAGTGGATGCTGATAGCGGGAGATGGATTCCATGTTTTCGACCTGTTCTAGTTTACAAAAGCGAAGGTAGCAATCAGAAGGCGTCTTTCTTCGTTGGAAGGACGTAGTTTATTGATTGTATACGCCAAGTCGAGTTTTGGGTTCTTGGCTTCTAAAAGCAAGCAACGAGAAAACTCCTGTAGCAATCAATATATCTCACACATAATGACGTGCAGCATCCATCAGTTCTCGTGAACAGAGGGGATCCAAGTAGCAGACGAGAATGGTTATACGGGCTGCCACTTTATAGCGCTACGACTACGCAAACAATATTATAGAAAGAAAGCGAAGCACAAAAGGCTCCTCACTATTCGTAGCAAGGGACAAGGAAGATGTGAAATGTATAGACAAATATAATAAACTTGCAGCTACCGTATGCCACATTCATTTCCATCGGAGCTCAAGCAGAAAGAAGCGTCGGCTAGAAAGGTGAAAGAAAAAAGCATGCATAAAATACGTTCATTGACGATGCCGGTCACGACAGGTTTGCTCAATGCATTATGCCGTGTCGTGAAATATTTCAAAGGCTGTAGTCTTCGCACTGCACCTAGTAGTAGGGTCTATATTTTTTTGTTCCGCAGCTATGCAGAAGAAATAAAGTCATGCTTTTTAACTACGCGGCTGGAGAGCCGACCTTTGGGCACACAACATCGTATACGCACAAGAGGCTTGTGTGCTCAATACAAACGGAAGGAAGATCAAGTATGCAGCAGTCCCTGTGTGATACGAGGGTTTGACTACGCAATGGTTGGGGCAGTTCTTAATCGATAAGCTCCCAAACAACAACAGAAGGAAACGTTTCTCAGGCCTAAGGTTTACACTGCTGAAGCGGGGGCCAAAGTTGCTTAAAGGCAGGCCGAAGGTATCTGAGGAGTTATCAATTCGAACGCACTCATACTGTCACTACCACCGACCAAGAACCTTGCCCAATCTTGTTTGTCTTGTCCAATCTTATTGGCTCTTATTATTAGCTTGGCTATGCTGCTTCGATAAATCGAAATCCGCTATAGAGGCTCCGACACGCCAGTCTCCGCGACGAGTCTTTTAAGTTCGCCAGCCAATAGAGTGACGCAACCTAGTACTCTACAATGACTTATCATGATCTATTGTAGCGCTTTCAAACCAAGAAAAAAGAACATCAGTGCGAATTGGAACCAGTCGGGTTGGAGCCTGGGTATTATGGTTTGTGGTTAAATAAAGAGAACTTTTGGCGAGTTGGTTCATCGTAGAAAACAAATTCGAGGACAGTTTGTCCACTAAAGTGTTGAAAGGCGAAAGCCTGAGTGCTGCATTCTGCTACGCGACTGTTGCGCATGTAGCCATGAATGCTGCTACGAGTAAAGCGAGCGCCCTCCCAGCGTTGTGGTGTGTGCCTTCTTTGTTCTTGTCTTGCCTCTGTATTCGTTCCCTTTCTATGCAATATGTACCAACTAGCCCAGCAGTCTGCACTCCTGAAAGCGAGTGACTACTCCTATTCTGCGAGTGCATTTATTCAGTGAATTCTGCTTGGCAGTGACGAGATCGCGCTCCTTGTATCTTCGCAGTTGTTCGACGTTTACTGTTGTGTATTTGATTTTACCGGGTGCACGGCATTATTGAGCAATTCGCTATTTATTAAGCAACTGTCACTAATTGCCAATGATTGCTTAATTAGTCATAATTACCGATTATTAATTTACTAGCAATTATGTATGAGCAACTAGCAATCAAGTAATACATCAGTCATTAGTTAGTAATTAGTAATTACTTAGTTATGACTCATTTCTCATTAATAATTATTTACTTAATTAGTCATTGATTTTTAATTGATAATGGATAGGCATATGACCATATGGCACGCATTCGCGCATACCTACTTTTTTTTACAACTGATTGTATGCTTTCGCTCCCGCGTTTCTGTTTGCTTTATGTTTGCAACTAACCCCCCTACGATAATGCCCATAGGCGCTGTAGGTGTTTGTAATAAATAAACAAATAAATAAATAAATAAAATACTGTGGTGATGCTCTGTGATTGGTCGAGATCTCCATGACGTCCCCCCTTTTCGACTAATCAGAGCCGCCGCAAAAACGTGACACTTATGCTGACGACAACGATGAGCCAGTAAAGGCTTTCGCCATAATATATACTGTAGGACAGGGGTTTATTAGAGGTACTGGGACTCGATCTAGAAGCATGCCAATAACAGTCCACGTACAAGCTGGTCCAGCGCACACACCGATAGCGATGTCACTGGAGACAGCGCAAGAAATCTTCTTCGTCTTCATCTTTACACTACTTTTAGCAAGAAACCATTATAAAAGGATAAGGACAGAGCACATAGACACGAAAGACCGCTTGGTCGCCGAGAGTCTTAATCCCTGAGCCACCGCGGCGCGTGATTTCGTTTTACAACTAGGTTTAAAGGGCCAGTCTTCTGACTCTTTAGCAAAATTTTTATCTTGTTTCATTCGAAAGCTCCATTCAAAAATTAAGGAATGCCTGACCGTGGAGCTGAGAAACACAGAAGATCAATTTAAAGCTTTTTTTTATATACGGAGGTCTCGGTTTCTCACTGATAGACGGTGCCTGCAAACACTGGCATCGTGGGTCGTGGACAAGACACACATTTAGCGTATACCTCTATGCAGCTCTATGCACAACGCTGCATCAGCGCCGCGGGCATGGAGTGAAGCCTAGTCATAAAAAATATAATAGAAAGCATCATGGGAAATTAGCCGTCACGTAACACGGAAAACGGTAGACGGTAGCTGGTTTCGGTCGTGTTTTCGCACGCTCTCTCTGGTAGCTCTGGAGGAATGCCTTCGCTACGCGATACCTGCGCTAGGAACCTTAGGCGCGCTAAGCGCAGACGAGGGATGGAGATTTGTATCTTTAGACGCCGCTACAGTGCACACATGTATTTCGCGAGGTGTGGTTGGGTCCCCTCAACTACGCCATATGAAATGCGCTGATCCGCATCGTCCTATCGCCCTTCGTGTTCTTGTGCTTCGCGCTTCGTTCTTCCTGTTCTTGTGATTTGTCTTTGTGCGTTGAGTCCCGGAAGCATGGAACCAAATCAACTAGCTCAACAAAAAGTACTGCCATATGAAATGATGTGTGCCAGGAAGCTAGAACTACACGGATATGCCACCCGGGGCTGTCGCTCCAACGGTGCGTATCCTGCTACGCGCACTCCTCGGGAAACGAAACGTTTCCTTGTCAGGGTATATGCATGTATTTTTCGAGACCAAAATCGTCTGCTTCAATTAGGAAATGCAGACATCAAATACGTGTGCTGATGCAGCCAGTTCCCCTGGCATGCAACGTTATTTCGAATCCGTAGTCCTCCTGACAAACCCGAGGATAAAAAGGCTACCCGCAGTTCTCACCAGTGTGCCTATAAACTCGGAGTACAATGCAAAATATTTAAGTAAAGTAACTTATGTATTACGACGAGACGCGCAACTTTCGGTAGTCCACTTCGGTAGGCTTTCCGCTGCGGCACCCAAAGTCACTACAGAATACCACGTATCCTACTTCTTTTGAGTCTGGCGACTATGTTGGTGTTGTTGTGGAGGAAGGAAGAAGGGAAAAAATGCACGGGCCTGCTACTGGCTCTGTAGCTGAGCCACCTCTGCTGTCTCATGCGGACAGAAGAGAAAGTAGAGAAGAAAGAAAAAAAAAAGAGGGAGAGAAAGACGCGCGCCGCAACAACAGCCGTGCCCCAAGAATCGTTGCATGCAGGAAAAAGAAGGCAGCGGCGTCAGAGGAGGTTGGCTTGCGGAGACTGCGCGCGCTCCCTCCTAGTTTTTTCTTCCTTCATGAGGTCAAGTGTAGAACGCGCCATCAACTAAGAAGCGCAGATTTTGTTAACACCATAATTGAGAATACTAAGACAGCTTTAAATAGAATGAAGTGAATAAAATGAATAAGCCCGCTGTCATCTACCCACATACCCGCCCCCATTTTTCCTTCAGCGCTACTTCAAGTATAGCAGCGTTTTTTATTGCGGGATTTTTCGTTTTCAAAGCATTGACGAGCGATTGAAGCAATGTTAAGGATTACATGTAGCTGTAATTTATTGAAAGAGAAAAAACTCGGGTGTCTGACGTTGATATGAACACAGATAACTGTCGGTGTCGCGCTGATGGCATAGTCATAAAACGTAGTATACTCACTCAAACGCTCTAACCAGACACCACTGAATAGAGACCAAATGACATAGTTTGACTCCGCCATCCGCTGAGCCTTGAGGTTCTTTTTATCAATATATTAAGATAAATTTTTCACTAAACGGCGAGTTTTTCTATCGATGCTACCGCCAGGTGATGAGATCTACCACAATTTGTCAATAGTTGTATACTATTCTCCGGCAATAGACTGCGCTTTTAAATTACCTAAAACATAAGCATTTTTCCGAAACCACATTGTTTCAATGATTAAGCGTGCCATTCTATCGGAACTGATCTCAGAGGCCACGGTTAAACCTCCGTCATTTAACGCTGCGGCTCCCAGATGATGCCGCACGTAGAGCTGGAGCTGCAGCTTCCTGTGTTTTTGCACTATAAGAAGTTTAACAGAAATAATCCCTTAAAAGTTTTTGCTTCTGCGGATTTAAATCGTCGCCTTGTACCACCGAGAGCCTAATAAAGCTGGGCCTCAAATTCTTTTCAGTACCGAGCATCATGATAACCAGATGGCCGATAAATACAGCGAATGAATCTGCGCCCTGCCCAGACTCACATCCGCGCTCGGAGCTTCATTTCTGACCCTGAGAGTTTGTGATAGGCCAAACTGTCTATAAGACCTATTCAATCTTTCTGCGACATATGTCTGTTACTACGCAGCCACGATGTTGTAAGCTTACGACAATTTTCGCGAATTCTGCAAAGTCACTTGTCTGCATTCTGCTTTGTACCGCCAGCCTGACATTGCACAGAACATATCTCAAACATATATTCACCCTGTTTCTCATGTTAGACTGAAACCCGCACTCTGCGTGCCTATGCAAAGCAAATGCGCACATGCTACGAGCTATATGGTCCATTTTGCTTTAGCCTTAACTGCGTTTGATGAGTGGGCGGAGCTGATACTGAGCGTAAAATGCAGTAACCAGATCTACTCAAAGCCACGCCCTACAGTTGCGGCATTTCCCTAGCAAAATGCCGTTTTGCTACTATGCGCTGGCGTCGCTTGGATTTACTGCCCTCTTGCATTCGCTCAGCTCTAACCAAGGTGAGCAAGCTCATTTGTTATTCCGTCATAGCGCCCTCTGAGAAGGATCTGAGCACAGGCTTTTGCCGCGATTGTCACCTGCTTTCACGTCCTTTGTTTTCAGAGTGGTAAATGAAGCACCTGTCACGTCAGAGCGCTTTTTCTATTGGTGTTGTGACGGGGATGAAGAAGGGAGAGAAAACTGATGACATGCCTGCAGTTTACTCCCGAATTACCTTCTCATACACGCTAGGCCGTTAGACGCTGCGATGCGCACCGTAAGAGCTGTGGGCCTTGCTTGGTGCGCCTTGAGTCTTGTGGCGCATCAATCGCGGAAATTAGAGGCGTGGAACACCAAGTGAATGCTCTTCTCTCCTACTCGCAGTGTTCTCCCAGACTAGCAATTACAAAACAGTCTTCGAGTAAAAACGAAACAATCCCACCAGTTCCATGGCCACTCATGGATACAGGTAAAACTAGGTTGACTTCGCTTTAGCCGCGCGAGACGAAAAAAAAAAAAAGCCGCAGAACTAGCACTCGGTGGTTCTCGATAAACACGGGTGCTCTGAACAGAAAGTTATGAGACTCCAGAAGAAACCAAACTGTCTGGCATGTACACAGTTTCTCTTGCGTTTAAAGATATATGTATATATATATATATATATATATTTGAGTGAAGTAGTTGTGGCAGTTACTGTTCCCTTTAATCGTTAAGGCGTTAGTGCGAGCAGCGATGAAAATTCTAAAGACAAACTATGTTAATTTTGTTTGATTACTATGTAGTCTGCACTGAACAAGTGATAATAAGAGTATCGTGTGGCGTGCAGAAGGCAGCTCAATGCTATGAAACAAAGAACATGCAAGAGTTTTCCACAGAGAACAGGAAACAGAAACGTCGTGATGAATATATATCGAGGAAATATTCGAAGGCTTACCATAGATAAGAACATACTGCGCACGACATATAGTGATCAGAGTCGTTGGACACGAGATGAAAATCAATAGCCGTCTATCAGCAGAAAGCTGCCAAAAATGAAGCATCTGGGGCAAGTGCAAGCTGCGTGAGTGTGAAATGAACCAAGAGTGCTGACTTTCATTAGATGCCGCCTTCTTTTCACAGGGTACTTTGGTATAAAAGCTCGTAATAAATACTGACAAAACTGAAGGTGCTGCTGAAAGTTGCAGTCACGCATGCTGCAACCAAGAATGAAATCAAGATATGCTGACGATTAGAATTTAATAGTCTTACACCCTACCAGGTGTGGTGATTTCTCAAGGTCAAGTAATGATCATTATTCAGTTCAGTTCAGTCGTTCAGTCGTGTCCGATTCTTCGTGACCCTATGGACCATATCACGCCACGCTTTCCGGTCCCTCAATATCTTAACATCCCATAACTTCATCACCAGCGCCTCGAGGATGCCATCTAACCATCGCGTTCGTTGCCTACCCCTTCTGCGGTGACCCTCAACCTTTCCCAACATCACATCTTTCTCCAGCGACTCTTCTCATCAGATGACCAAAGTAGCTGAGCTTTAACCTTAGAATTTGACCCTAAAATGAGCAGTCAGGGTTTATGGTCGACAATATCGACTGATTTGATCTTCTGGCCGTCCAAGAAACTCTTGAGTCTCCGCCAGCACCACAATTCAAACGCGCCAATTCTTCGGCGGTCAGCCTTCTTCGCAGTCCAACTCTCGCATCCGTACATCACAACTGGAAAGACCATAGTACGAGTTATACGGATCTTGGTTGGCAGTGTAATGTCTCTTCTCTTTACTAGGCGGTCAAGGCTAGTCATAGCTCTCTTTCCCAGAAGCAGGCGTCTCTTAATTTCATGGCTGCAGTCTCCTTCCGGGGTAATCTTGGAGCCCAAGAAGAGAAAATCTGTCACGGCTTCCACTTCTTTTCCATTGATGCTCCAGGGCTTGTATGCTGCAAGACGCCATGATCTTTGTCTTTTTGATGTTCAGTTTAAGCCGAAACTTCTCACTCTCTTCTTGTACGCGCATCAGACGCCTTTTGAGTTCCACTTCACTTTCTGCCATTAAGTTTCATCCGCATATCTAAGGTTGTTGATACGTTTTCCAGCAATCTTCACTCCAGCTGAAGACTCGTCCAGACCAGCCTTCCTCATGATGCACTCTGCATATAGGTTAAATAGGCAGGGCGAAAGTATGCAGCCTTGCCTCACTCCTTTCTCGATCGGAAACCAATCAGTAAGACCATGCCCAGTTCTGACTGTGGCCTCTTGCCCTTCATACAGGTTCCTGAGGAGACAGATGAGGTGAAATGGAACTCCCATCTCTTGGAGAGCTTGCCACAGTCTGCTGTGATCTACGCAGTCAAACGCTTTCGCATAATCAATAAAGCAGAAGTAGATGGGTTTCTGGAACTCTCTTGCTTTTTCCATGATCCAGCGAAGGATGGCAATCTGGCCTCTAGTTCCTCTGCCCTTGCAAAACCCAGATGCACGTCCGGAAGCCCCCGATGCACAAACTGCTGCAGCCTACCTTGGAGGATTTTCAACATCACTTTACTAGCATGTGAAATAAGCGCGATCGTGCGGTAGTTGGAACAATCTTTGGCATTGCCTTTCTTTGGAATGGGGATGTAATGAGCATTATTAGCACTATTAAACTGAGCAGAAGGAGAAGAAAAACTTATGATTATCAGTCCAAAGTTGTGATGAGCAGCTTATTCTATTCCATGGAAAGAGTCAGCCTGCGCATCTTGAGAAAACCTGGCTCGACATTTGTGAGCCGAAAGTAAATGTTTGAAATGGGACTAAGCCATACGTCGTGGTGAGCGTAGATCACAGTCTGCTGTGATCTACGCAGTCAAAGAGGGAGGGAGGGAGGGAGGGAGGAAGGAAGGAAGGAAGGAAGGAAGGAAGGAAGGAAGGAAGGAAGGAAGGAAGGAAGGAAGGAAGGAAGGAAGGAAGGAAGGAAGGAAGGAAGGAAGGAAGGAAGGAAGGAAGGAGGAAGGAAGGAGGAAGGAAGGAAGGAAGGAAGGAAGGAAGGAAGGAAGGAAGGAAGGAAGGAAGGAAGGAAGGAAGGAAGGAAGGAAGGAAGGAAGGAAGGAAGGAAGGAAGGAAGGAAGGAAGGAAGGAAAACTTTATTCAGCCTTATGTTATTTTTGGGCGGTTTATTGGGCCGTTTTCAGAGCTCCGTGTTGCAACCCCATGAGCCTCCTCCGTCGACCTCTTCCACTTCCACCTATTGAACGAATAGAAAAAAAAAGGCATAACATCACGAACAGGACAAAAAAATGCTGCATCGTTTAATAACCAGACCCGAGTTTAGAATACTATAGCTAAAAAGAAAAGAGGAAATGTGCATGTCTAAATAATTTCATGCAGTAAAATGATGGCCGATAGCCTTTTAGAATAAAAGCCTATAAGAAGCAAGGCAGTAATTTCAGCAGCTGTGAAATTAACATGCAAGGAACCGCTAAAGATATTAACTTTGTTGGCAGCCCTACAGCTGGCAGCGGGGATGTCTAAATTCCGATCACTAGCGGAGACCACCGTTTTATTATGGGCATAACTAAGCTTGTAGTGGTGCCACGGCGTGTGAATGCATTTGAGACTGCTACAATGTGGATTGATTACAGATCCCGGTTTTTCCCAATGGCGATCAGGAAGGGGAGAGGCAGAAGGCGGCACTAGATTCTATAGCATGGTAAACATCGGTGAGGAACATAGGCGAGTGGTTACAACTCTCGGTGCACTGGCAGTGCAGTGGCCTATTAAATGCGTTCGTTTTCCAACTCCTTAGTAAACGACAATACATTGTTTTAAAATGGCACTAAGTTCTATATTATTAGAGTGACACCTCTGTCATTTCTTTTTTTTTTTTTTGTTGTTGCTAATCCCACCAGGTTTGAGTTACTTGATTTGTCTGAGCCTACACTAAAAATATGCTCCCTTATCCTGCTCCAGTCATGCGCGTTAAAAAAAAAAAAATAGAAAGTCTCTTAGATGTCTCAAATGAGAATGGCGAAAGCCTACCCTTCCTCTACAATAATTTCTCATCGCTTGCCTCTTGTCAGAGCTCATTGCAGTGCTACATATAATTGGTTTAGAGGAAAGGAAAGGCACAGTTTCTGTCACACACTCCACGGCAAGTGTGAGTTTGGACGGTACACAATCGCACCTGTCGCGTGGCTCTCCTTGGCGCGCGTTCAAGTGTGGGATTGCAGTTGGCAGAAACGCTGGACAAGAACACATCTTGTAGAATATGACAGGTCTCGCGCACAACTCTCGCGCATGGGATTTCGTTCCATGAGCATAGAAATGCTTTCGCCTTAAAGGCCTTCTATGTGCTCTCTCAGAGCAAAGCGCCTTTTTGCATGCTTACACAATTTTTCGCACTGCCTCACATCTCGTGCCTTACAAATCGTGTCAAGAAAAGGTATTTACGTTCCACCTTTAAGACCATACCTCTATTGCATAGACTACCAAAGGAAGTATAAAGCCTTGATTTAACAAACAGTATGCACATTCCTGCCAGTCCTAGGGAAACGCATATCACTCAGAATTCAAGGGTCATGGTTGGCTGGTTATGACATCGCCCTTCCATATGAAAGGTGAGGCCCGAGGTGGCAGCTCCTGTCCAACGTAACGTCCATTCAGATTGCGACCATGTCAACTGCCAGCTATTGCCCACCATTGCCATGCTCGTGATTTTTCGCTCACAACGACGGCGCCTGATCTTCCAAACAGCTTTGTTTTAATACTATTGCGTTTAAGTAGGCTTACCTCATTTTCTCTCTAGAACAGGAAGCCACCGGTACTCAACTTTCGCCCTGTGTACTTATGTGTGACACTCTTCCTTTCAGCATTGCTTTTAGCATAGAATAACATATATATATATATATATATATATATATATATATATATATATATATATATATATATATATATATATATATATATATATATATATATATATATATATATATACATATATCAGTGCTGAGAAATTAAATCAGTTCACTGCAATGAACAGCAGCTAGATTATATATGCATGCTTTATTCTTTTGAACAAATTTGCCTAGATTCTTGTTTCATCAAAGTGCATCCCACGATCTTTTATCCACGAATGTGCTATTCGACAATCTTATTTTACCAAGTGTGCGCATTATTGTAACCTGTCTGCATAGAACGATTACCAGTGCCGGTACCACACGTAACCCGACATTCCTAAATAAAGTAGGTCAGTCTATCCTTCATAATAACTGCGCTAAAATAGATATTTTTTTTTCACACAGCCGCGTCTAGCAAACTTCATCTGCTAATAGCCCATGTGCCCTCGTGTCGGTGTCTCATCGCACGCACTCTACGCACGTAAGCTGAACAAAGCAATAAAGAAAAAAACACGCGCACACTTTTACGGAGAGGCCACCGAGGAAAGTAGCCATTCCGCCTCACCACACGACGAAGGATGGCGACGGTGCCAATGAGACCGACGGAGAGCTGCTTCGGGGCTGGAGTAGAAAGAGAGGAGGGAGCGGCCGGTGAGAGCGGTAAAAAGCACCCGCGGGCTTTCGCCGGCCTCGTCCAGGAAGATCGATATTAATAACACCTCCCCATCCTAACCGCGCCATCCGCTTTTCCTCCGTCACGTGCGGGTGGCGACGTAGGGTGGTGGACGAGACAGCGAGGCAGGCTCGTTAGTGGCCGGCCTGCCGGCCCTCTGCTCTGTCGTCCGCGTCTGGCGTGTTTCTGTCTCCTCAGCGTCTCGTGGTCTGTGCGAGTACTGTTCTTGCTCAGCCGAAGTAGATGGCGGCTGCAAGATCGCTCTCCACCAAACGCACGCACCTCCTGGTCCCCTAAGTATCGTACAGGAACGCCGAAAGTATGTCGGTGGGAGAATAGCGCAGCTGCTTTCGTATTATTGTTAAGAATTTAAGAAGTACAGGAACATGAGGCGGCAGAAAAATTACATGATCCGAAAGAAGTGTTTAGAAGGGATTAGAAAACTTCTTCGACAGACACTTTCCTGCAAAGACTTGTAGTTCGTCTAGCGGGTAAATCTTTTACGCTTTATGTGTGACCAAACACTTGCAGCACTCTTCAAGCATGGCTGATGAATGCCTGTAGCTATCGTGTCCTGACTTCAAAAAAAATTGGCGTGATTTAGTAAGGACCAATTATTATTACTATGTAGTAATCAGCTTTCTGTGATTAATACGGATGCTAATTTTAAAGTAAACGAAAAAAAAACAAAACAATTGCACGTCCGTGTCTGAGCCAGCCATATTAGAACGCTTACTGCGGACAGTTTTTTTTTCATTTAGTATTAAAATTATTATGCGTATTAATGATAACAAGCTGCGTATTACACAATAATAATAATTGGCTCACAGGGGCACCGTCGGGGTGGTGCAGTGGTAAGACGCCCGACTTCTGTGTCGGAGTACCCGGGTTCAATCCCGACCTCGGCGGCTGCGTTTCGATGGGCACGAAACAAAGAGGTGACCGTGTGCTTAGATTTAATTATGATCATCATCATCCGTGTGCTCTGCGATGTCAGCGCACGTTAAAGATCTCCAGGTGGTCGAAATTACACCGTAGCCCTCCACTACGGCTCCTTTTTCTCTCTTTCCACTTTCACTCCCACATTCCTCCCTTCCCTTACAGCGCGCTTCAGGTGTCCATAGAAAGAAGTATGACAGACACTACGGTGTCTAGATGGGTAGGTGTGCCGACCGGCGGGGGTAACGCGTGCCTTTTCTTCATGACGCCGCAGTGGCGCCACCAGCGAAAGCCCGGTTCATGACCGTTTCCTCCGGCCGTCGCCACGCATGACAGAAAGCGACTCGCTTCACTTTTTTCCAAGTGCAAATGAGTTTATTGCAAAGAAGCTGTCTTACGGGAATAGGGAAGGGATGTAAACATATTACAAAGGCAGGGGAGCCGAGTTTAAGGCTGTTTTTTTACGTACAGCGTGTTTGCTGCGTTCCCGATTTTTCAGGCAAGCAACTCCAAACACTGTTATGTCACTTCCTCGTTCTTAATTTTTTTTTCATTAAATGTTCCACGCCATCACAATATGTATTAACACAGTGCTCAGTTGTGATTTATGCGTGTGCGTGGGCGTAAGCAGACCTTGCGAATAAATAAAATAAAACGAGTGCATAAGCTTGTATTGCAAAACGGTATCTTCTAGCTGAACTTTTTGAAAGTGCAATAAATGACATGCACACATTAGTGTTTTTGAGTCAGTGAAGTAACACACCCCAAAATGGTGCCTATGCGTTCAAAGCACGCGTCTCAATTTCAGGTGTTTTCTTTTTTTTCGCGCGTTTTCACGGGCCAGGTTCTTGCTCTTGACCAAGAAGTGGAGGCGCATGATAGAGTAAAACTTGACGACGCTGTTAGTGATCTCAATCTTATGCTCCTCACAACCGATCATAGGCGGTGGTTTGAGCTGCAGAAAAGAGGCGAAGTCTGCGAGACTTTCTCGCCTCAGTTCAGTGACTGTGAGGCAGTGACTGAAGGTCTCCTCGAGAGATGTCACGAGACTGTTCAAAGCATCAGATGGGAATATTAAGTTCCCCATGCTTACGTGGGCTGTGAGAGCGGCCACAGGCGGAAGGGGAGCTTCTGGCGATGCCAGCAAAACAGTGGCACAATCGGCACATTTAGTCTTTGAAAGAAACTTTCGCGCCACGTATCCTGCCAAATAGAAAATCAGCCTCGAATCACTTTTTCCTACCGCCAGGCTGCTGTGGTCGTTGTCAAGCTGGCAAGCGCTGAGCTTTTCGTGTGCATTCTTAGTCTTTCGTTTCGCGGTCACCTTTCTTGACAGGTAAGCAGGAGCATCGGGCAGGGCAGAAGGCACGGCATCTTTCGTCAATCGTGGGTGAGAACGTGGGAGGCTAACAACGTTGCCTTCTATCATATATTTGTAATCCCGTTCGATACACTCTTGGTCAAACGCCGCTCACACACAACGGAGTGTGGCCGCAACCTCGTCGGCACGATGAAGAGCGCAAGCTCCCACCTTTTGAACAGTTCGGGATCCCGCGGCGCCGAAAACAGCGAGACTTTCAGTACTTTTCTCGATGACTTGTAGCCGGATTTGCAGAAGGGTGCGAAACAAGTTGTGTCCTTTTTGGTCTTCATTCCGATCACTTCTCACAAAAAGCGCAGCGCCTGCTCCGCTACGGCGCTTGCATGGGGATGATGACAGACAGTAAACAGACGAGAAAACAGGTAGCTAGTGTCGTCTGTTTATTGTTTTAATGCCAGACCGAAAAAGTCTCAGTTTCAGCTACTATTTTGACTGATAACGCAAGTAATAAGTAATGTTTTTAAACAAAAATGAGGTTAACAAAACGCGCGATGCGATGGCGACATGTAGCAGACGATCCGCCGGTGAGCACCGGGCGGAGAACAGCAGCGCCAGTTTCGTCGTCATGAAGCGGAGGCACGCGGAACTACGCTTTGTGCCCTGCCGGTCGGCACACCTACCCATCTAGCCACCGTACAGATGCTACGCCTTTCCCTTCCTGTGAACCAATTATTATTATTATATTATTCACAGGGAATCGGATTGCAAAATATTTATTTCATCCCTCAGCAGGTCTAAACTGCCACTAAAGTAAGAAGGAAAGAAAATGCACAGGCCTGCTACTGGCCCTGTAACTGAGCCACCTCCGCTGCCTCATGAGGGGGTGAAGGGTCGCCGTTCCGAGCTCTATGGGGCTGGGACTGGTAGGTCAACGCCGCTTGCGGCAGCGGCTATCCTGCCACTGAATTTTTATCTGTTGTATGCCCTGGGTGGCACGGTGGTTATGGCGCTCACCATCTGTTCCTAAGGGCGCGCGGGATCGAATCCCGGCCTCGGCGGCCGTCTTCGATGGAGGCGAAAAGACAGGCGTCCGTGTACTGTGCGATGTCAGTGCACGTTAAAGAACCATAGTGGTCGAAATTTCCGGAGTCCTCTACTACGGCGTCTCTCATAGCCTGAGTCGCCTTGGGACGTTAAACCCCACAAACCAAACCAAACCATTGAACTCGTCGTCGCTTAGGTGGTGGACGACGGCTGTTGCGACGCGCGTCTTTCTCTCCCTCTTCTTTTTTTTTTCTTCTCTACTTTCTGCCTTCTACCCCGCCGGGGTGGCGCAGTGGTTACGGCGCTCGACTACTGTTCCCAAGGGCGTGGGATCGAATCCAGGCCTCAGCGGCAGCTTTTCGATGGCGGCGAAAAGCAAGGCTCCCGTGTGCTGTGCGATGTCAGTGCACGTTAAAGAACCCCAGGTGGCCGAAATTTACGGAGTCCTCCACTACGGCGTCTCTCATAGTCTGAGTCGCTTTGGGACGTTAAACCCCACAAACCAAACCAAACTTTGTTGTCTGTCTGCACGAGGCAGCGGAGGTGGCTCAGCTACAGAGCCAGTAGCAGGCGCGTGCATTTTCATTTCCTTCTTCCTACAGCCACAACAACAACGGAAGAGAAAATAAAGAAAGAAAAAGAAGAGCTAGAGAAAAACGCGCGTCGCAACTGCCATCGTCCACCACCGGAACGGTAGCGGGTGCATTGACGGCCTACAATAGATAAAAATGCTGTGGCAGGCTAGCCCCCGATGCATGCGGCAGTGACCTACCAGTCCTAGCCCCGTAGGGTCAGGAGCAGCCACTCTCCAGACGTACTAGACGGCCGCTTGACAGGAAACGCGCGGTATCTGTCACATTTGTTCCGAGGGCACCTGACCTGCGCAGCAAGAGAAAGGAGGAAGGGGGAGTGAAAGGGGATAGAGAGAATGAGAAGCCTAATGGATGGCTTCGGAGGAAGAGGAGGAAAAACTTTATTTAGCCCTATATTACTTGGCGGTTTTTGGACGCCTTCAGAGATGTCTGCTTGTTGAATCCACAAGAGTCTTCTCCGTCGACCTCGTCCACTTTTGCACAATGGTCGGTGGCCATCAGTCCAGGGCTCCGCTGGCTACTGCCGCCAGTTGGGCTCGCTGTACCAGACCTTGCTCGTTTTCGCAGCGGTCGCTGGACAGCAGAGTCTCCCATTGCTCCGCACTTGGGTTCGAATTTTGGGGACCACATCTATGTTTTGACAGGCCCATGTGATGTGATATAGTGTTGGTTTTTCATCGCACCACGGCCATCTGTCAGCGTATATAAGGTAGGGTGCATTTTGTTTAGTATGTGCAGGTTTGGGTATGAACCCGTCTGTAATTGTCTCCTTATGACAGCTTCCTCTCTGATGAGAGAACTGTGTGGTGGGGGATATCGCATTCTTCTTCCTCTATAGTTTTCTAATATGGCCGAGTATGCCTTGGGTGCTGGCAAAAGTTCCGCGGACCCGTCGGATGCTCGGAAAGTAGTGTATGCTCGAGCTATCCTGTCAGCCTCTTGGTTCCCTGCCACCCCCATGTGCCCCGGTACCCACATAATTTTGTGTCTGGTCTTGTTTTCTTCGTGGATTTTAATTCTGTCGCTCGCTTCGAGGAGTATACGGAGTGCGTGACGACCAATCCTACCATTCATGAAATTTCGACAGGCTGTTTGAGAGTCCGTGAGTATCGTTGGCGACCGCCGAGCTCTATAGCCCTCCGCCACCGCTAGAGCAATGGCTTCGGAGTAATTTCGATCACCTGGGGATCTTTAACGTGCGCTGAGAGTTGTGGCTGTAGGAAGAAGGAAAAGAAAATGCCCGGGCCTGCTACTGGCTCTTTAGCTGAGCCACCTCCGCTGCCTGATTGATTTATAGGAAGAGAAAAGCGCGGTGACTGTCTCACTTGTTTTATGTGGACACCTCAACCGCGCCGTAAGGGAAGGGAGGAAGGTGGGAGTGAAAGTAGAAAGAGAGAAAGAGGAGCCGTAGTGGAGGGCTGCGGAATAATTTCGACCACCTGGGGATCTTTAACGTGCGCTAACATCGCACAGAACACGGATGCCTACCACCTCCGCAGCCTCGTGCAGACAGAAGAGAGCAGACAGAAGAGAAAATAGAGAAGAAAAAAAAGGAAGACGGAGAGAAAGACTCGCGCCGCAACAACAGCCGTCGGCCACCACCGAAACGGTGGCGGGTGCAATGACGGCCTACAACAGATAAACATTCTGTGGCAGGCTAGCCCCCGCCGCAAGCGGCCGTGACCCACCTGTCCCAGCACCAACTGGGCGTCCGTGTGCTGTGTGATGTTAGTGCGCGTTAGAGGAAGAGGAGGAAAAACTTTTATTCTTAATTTGCTTATCTTCCTAAGTGGGCCCTCATTGCAGGGCTCCACTCCCCTCCGAGGTAGTCGAAAGTACTCCGAAGCCCTCCACTATGGTTTCTCATTCTCTCTATCCACTTTCACCCCCCTTCCTCCTTCCCTTACGGAGTTGCTCAGGTGTCCACGAAAAACGTGTGATAGACACAGCGCGTTTACTTTCCTGTAAAGCAATCATTACTATTATTATTATTATTATTATTATTATTAATTTTATTGCAAAAGCATTACTTCGCTGTGCCCACAGATTTTTGTCCGCATGCTTGTCCGCAGACTGTGCCCACAGGACGTGTCAGCAAAATCGTGTCCGGAGCAGTTGTAATTGAAAAGTGGTATTGAAAGGCGGGGCTCCTGCCGAAAAGTCGACTACAAAGAGTTTAATGAGTAGTGTCAATCGATACAGGGTGATGTAATGTTGTCCGTCAAAAATAGTTAGGCAGTAAGTTAATTAGGTAAATATTTAGAACTGGTTCATTTAAAAGGAAAGGCGCAGTATATCCAACGCTTGGTCCGTGGAAACCTAAACAGCGAAGTAAGGTAAGGAAAGAAGGTGGGAGTGAAAGCGGAGAGAAAGAAGTGCCCTAGTGGATATGACGTCAAGGATGTGAGGTCACGAAACCGGAAGTAGAGCCGAGAGCGCTTAGGAAGGTCAACGTTTATAGGGACTGGGGCGCAATTTGAAAGTGGTTGGTTGGTTTGTGGGGTTTAACGTCCCAAAGCAACTCAGGCTATGAGAGACGCCGTAGTGAAGGACGCCGGAAATTTCGACCACCTGGGGTTCTTTAACGTGCACTGACATCGCACAGCACACGGGCGCCTTGCTTTTCGCCTCCATCGAAAAGCTACCGCAATTTGAAAGTACCAAAGACTAAAATGGGCAAACAAGAAGGGAATTAAGCAACTAGAAGCAACCAGAAGCAACCAACATCAGCATCCATGCTTTCGCATTACTCCAATGCACGTTCTGCAGTGCTCTTCATTTATTTATGTAGTAAGCAGCTTGGTATGATTAATACGCGTTATATTATTAGAAAATATAAAAAATTACACGTCCGTGTCTGTGGCAAGTCAGACTGGAACGCTTCCCGCGGACGGTTGTGACAGAGAGGCACCAATAAACAAAGATGCTATTGTTGGCTTAGCTTTTTATTACCTATGCTACTGTAAATACGTAATTTATGCATTTACTTCGTGAACTGAACAGCGCACGTAAATCAACCGACAGCTGTCGTCGATGCCGATGCAAATGGACATTCGCCAAGAACCGCCTGAGCGCATCATACAAAAAGTAATACCAATGTCTCAGCTATGCGTGCACCTGCTTTATATTAAACATTTTGTCCCTGCCATACACTGCAATAACAGTCTAACGGCTCCCGCGCTCGTTTTTCCTCATGCCGCAGTTCAGCAACAGCTAACAGCTCGACACGTTTGGGGAAGTTCAAAATAACAAGGGCTGTCCAGGTTTTTGGAGAACATGATTTCTTTGAGTTCCTGCATCCACAGATCCGGATGGCAATAGAGAAATAGCTAGTGGAATCATATTGAACTTATGCGCATTAGGCAAGTACTATGAGATCATGAACAGCATTTTAGCAGTATCTCCCAAGAAAATATATATAACGGTTGCGCCTTACCGGTACTCGACTATGGGGCAGAAACGTGGAGCTTGACGAAAAGAGTTCAACTTAAATTCAGGACCGCGCACAGAGCCAGGGAACGAAAAATGGTAGAAGCAACATTAAGGGTCAGGTGGAGGTGCCGAATGGGTTAGGGAATAAACGCAAAGTAATACTTTTTAGTAAATATCCAGAAAAACATAAATGGCCAGGCCATGTAGGCAAGATAAACGCTGCTCTCTAAGAGTGGCAGACTGAATTCCAAGAAAAGGCCAGCGTAGAAGATGGCGACAGAAAGTTAATTGGGCGGATGAGACTATGATAATTTCAAGAATCAAATGGATGCAGCTGGCACAGGACGAGTTTTATTGGAGGGATATATGGGAGTGAAGTGTGCCCCACAAGGGTTGTAGTCAGGCTGGTGGTGACGGTGATGACAAGCAAGAAGTGAGACAGACAAGATCGACTGTTCTCTCTCTCTCTCTCGCTTGCTCACTCACTCATTTGCTCACTCGCTCACACTCACTCACTCACTCACTCACTCACTCACTCACTCACTCACTCACTCACTCACTCACTCACTCACTCACTCACTCACTCACTCACTACTCACTCACTCACTCACTCACTCACTCAAACCCATGTTTCCTCGCTCGCATAGCCCAAGGCATACAAGAAAAGGCACTTATTCATCAGGATTCCCCAAATACCAACTGTAATAGCGGCCTTTTCATCCTGTTGTGCACGCAACTTCTAAGCGGTGTGGCGTGTATAGCGACGGCAGATGATGGGCCACTCACACTGCCACCTTCCCGTCCCATTCGCCCATTTCCTTGCAGCCATAGTAGTTCCTGCGATGTGACCCTTAAGGACAGAGTGCTCTGCGCCACTATTGTTGCCCTTCGCAAGGAGTGGCCACGCTCGCCTGCCGCTAAGGGAAACGGCGAGGCCGGCTCAGGTCATTGAGAGGATGGCACGGTGCTCGTGAAGGAAGGTGTGCGCTGTCTATCAGCAAGGGCCACTAGTGGGCGATGAGCATGCCTGCAGGCACAGCGTTGCCGAAAGGTCTGATTTGTCTTGTTTTTCACCGAACAGCTCAACTATACGAGCATAATGGGCTGCTCGTTTCACCGCAGAACGAATGTTTGCATAACCAATAAAAATAAAAAATGATAACTTAGAACTACCTCACAGTGGTTGTGCACTGCTCTGAAGAAGAGAAGAGCTTTTAATAAACTAAATATGCAACCTTCAGACTATGCCTCACGCTTCCCGGTGTCAGGCGTGAACTACACTGAGTTCTGCTGGATGTAACAGATCAGTGCATCTTTCAACCATTGTACGATGTCTGCATCAGGGCAAAATTCATTGCTATAAACCAGCGTTTCGAATTACTAGTTCATAGAGTATCGAGATTGTTCTCATTGCTTCTCGTCGTATTGATAAACAAGCAGCACAAAAACTCTGCGCTTAATTGTAATTCTCGCGGACCTACCGAGCTTCGCAGTATCCTGGCCGCAGTTATTTACGAATCAACGCCGTGAACTAAGCCCTTTCAATAGCTTTGGAAAAAAGCGCCATGCGGCGGACGTAAATACAATGACCGCGGCATTTCGTTCTAACTGTAGTCAAACCATTTGTACTGGAAAATAAAAAAATAAAAGACATGGTTGGGCAGTAAGAAAGTGACTGTGCGGCCATTGCCTGCCGGCACGTACCATAGCTGGTAATCTCCATTTGGCGACCCGTACACAATTCCAGGAACAAATGACTTGCTCTGTTCACCTTC